>NC_056731.1:1571187416-1571389916 GCF_019279795.1 Protopterus annectens | reverse complement strand
CCACTGTGGGGTGTGGATGCTAGGTATACTGCCTTTACACCATGGTACCCCCGGTAAATGTCCCATGTTCCACTGTATGGGGACCACTGTCACCATCAACTATACAGGCAACTGATAACACTATCCAGCCCAGTTATGCATGTGCTGCTTGTAACCTATCTGTAACAAAATGGACACACTGACAAGATAGTTAGCACTGATAAGCCCAGGTCTCTTAGATGTGTGTCTGACTGTTATGTGTTTGTCAATGTGTATATGACAGTATGTCACACTATGTATTGCCCATAAAAAAAGTACATCCCCCATTACCATACTGTACAGGCCTGGGGATGTTCTTCACGTAACATGCAACCTGAAACACACCTCATCCTAAAAGCTGTGTGGTGTGTGCAATTAAGGCCACACACATCAGTAGCACTACATACCTAGGTAGGGGTTCTAGTCCCAGTGTTGCCAAGTAAGAGTGTGTGTGTGTATGTAAATGAATCTACTTCTGTTTGCCCAGGAGGTCATCTGTCTGAGAACTGCCTGGCATATGCTAACATTTCACAGGTATCATCCTGTGGAAATATATTCTTTCACAACTAGTGATAGATGTATAAATGCCCTCTTCCTCACTGTTTAGGTGTACAGCGATACTGAGGTTGGTATATATAGCTGGGTATGGTTCATGTGGACACAGCCACCATCATTACAGTTACTGTTGAGTGTATCCCCCCACTTAGCTGGTCATAATACTGTACAGTTCATGTTAACAGGTTAAGTAGTTGTCCATCACACTATCTGCGGTTCTACAGCACCTCTCACCCTCCAAAGGGTAGGGCTGTGCCACCCACACAAACACACCTATGTTTACAGAGTTGAAGATTGCACATATACCCTACCAGTGCCATCGTTAATGACATTAAACTAGCAGACTGCTTAGTTCCCAATGTGTTGTTGTGCCTATTCTGTCTTGGTGGAATTACATAGGCTACAATGGGTTCCTTGCACAAGTACATGCATCCATGTGTACAGTATTCACTGTGTATTGCATAAACACCAAAGCCTCTGTGTGTGTTATACACAAACATGTGGTGTGTACCACGCAGTACACTTACCATTGTCCACTATAGAAGAGATGCTGACATCAGCCACCATGCACTTACCTGTATACACCACCCCGAGACCTATCGGCCATGTGGCACATGCAGTAACTGTTATACAGACCTGTGATATGTATTCACCTGTACCCAGGATATGGCACAGCCAATGTGTCACCACAGTGCCATACCCCTTGCAGGGTACACCAGCAGACCATCCTCCTGCTGACACATGGACACCTACAACACAAACGGAATACATTATGGAGATCACAATCACTCAGTGTTAATGACAGCTATAATGCATCATGGCTGGACAGCTACACTTCCTGACATGTAAGCATTAAACTTTACTGCTGACAACATGTTACGCAGCATTACATTGGCTCACCATAGTACAGTCACCCTGTGCATTGGAACCATATTAGCCTGTCCCTGCATTAATGTTATGGATGACAGGGAAGTGGCACAGGTATCATCATATGCACAGGGTGTGTTGTTGGTTTGCCAGAGACCTAGGCTGAGCCATACGTTTGGCACCATGTGTGTAAGTGAGGGGGTTTAATTATTAATTTGGCCATGGTGATGTGGCGTGTGTAGGTATGGGATTCCCCTAGCTGTGTTGGTATTGTGTGTGTGTATGCATGCACACAGTTGTTCCATGTGGCTGCCCTATACAAGTGTTTGTTGGACAGCTGCAGACCGTACCTGGAAGGGTGTGCAGTTCACAGTCTCCAGCCAATGACATGAAAACTGTGCTTGCCAGGGGTTCCATGGGTACCACCAGGTACAAGCCATGATATGTTACTCTCCCCTGATGGTGACATATGTCCACTGGATCTGGGTCCCTCTTGGGACTGGCCAAGGCCACATGCATGTGGCCTGCTGTGATGTGGTGTTTACAGCTCCCCCCTGCAGTGCTGAAGCTGGTACTGCCACTATGAAAGTGGCTCTGTGTTCTGGCACATCCAGGTCGACCTCCAGTTTTTGGTGTTGCTGGCCTACATCCACATGGCTGTCATACCACTCCCACCATATGCTCTAGCACGGGCATTCCACGGTCGAGGATTCCTACCATCTCACCCAACCATCTATCCATGACCTCTGAAAAATAATGGAGGACACCTGCAAGATCACAGAAGTTATCAGTAACAGCTGAATGAGTAGCCCTCTGCAGCCTCAGAGCCTGTCTGGTGTACCATTCCATATGTGCCTGTGCCTCCATGATGGTCTGAAACATGCATCTGGTGGTATCAGATGTGGCACTTCTGCCAGGGGCACGATGACCAGCAGCCTTCCAACGAGCACCCCTGTACATCTGCTTATGTGGTACCCCACCGAACATCTGGCTATGGCTGCTGTATCCAGAAACACATGCCATAGATACCACACTGTCCTGTCCCATGCCACCAACTGCCAACTGTCCCTCAGCTATGGCCACTGGTGATGGAGTATATATAGGTATTGTGACTGTGTGCAGAGATGGGGTGGATAAAGGTGGGATGACAAACGATGGCACAGCTTCAGCCCCTGACCACCCTGCCTGTTCCTCAACACAGTGTCTGTATGGACACCAACATCAGATTGCCTGCAGGAGAGACCCTGGCCCACCTTGCCACCTGTGAGGGGAAAACAAGAAATGCACTTTAAGACCTGTATTTCATTGCTTAATAGTACACACACACTCACACACGCACACACACGCACACACACGCACACACACACACACCCACACACACACACCCTGACATTCCACCATACTACTTACCTGTCCCTGAGTTTACAGAATGTCCCTAGTTTTTTCTCTTAATTTCCCCATCCTGCATCAGTCTTGAATAATTACAGTCAATAATACCAATCATTAATGTATCATTCTTTTAACTGGTTAGAAAAGTGATCACAAAACATGACCTGTTACTCCATTACCTCTTTAACTTGATTGGAGTCATTTTTTCATAGACTCCCTGATGTCATCCAGTGTTCACCCTAGTTTTGTCCAGACGTCTTGAGCATGGTCCCCATATTTTAAGAGCTACTACAGTCACTCAATAATGTCATGCACTGGAGTGTCATACGTAACTATTGTTCAGTAGATGCAAGATCTGTTGCTCTATTAACTTTTTATGTGGACTACAGTAATATTTGGAAACACTCTCTGGTGCTGTCTAGTAATTCCCCAATGTATCTTTAGTGCTACATATGTGGGTATTCTTTCACCTTTCTGCTGATTGCAATTAAAACAGTATCCCAGGTACTTAGTTTTCCCTCCCAATGCATGTTTCATGCTGCAGACTTTATTATACTATCAGCTGTCCTGAGATTACATGTCAGAAAAGTATTCCTGATGTCTAATGTGTCTGTCCATGTCCATGTACTGCATGATTTCTAAGGGAAGTTGAGAGGTATGAACAACCCCACACTCAGACATGTGCCTACATGGATACACACACAAACACACCACACATACACACACACATTCTACATACAACACTCCCCCTCCACTCCACCAGGTAGCACATACAGACAAATTAACCCCCCCCCACATACACACACATACACACTTACAGGTGAGGTTGCACACAGATATTACACACAGACCTCTCATTACTCATCTCTAAACATGCATGACATATGGCACTCAACAGCATGCAGTGCAGTTATAGTCAATCCCTGCTAGCAACATTATACATCTCTGTGATGCATGGGTTATGTTAGTAGGTGATGCTCCTTTCCCTGGGACACACTGCACCCATGTACACAGCATTGCTGTGCACCTGTTCATCACCCTGGCATGTACTGTGCACCATACCTCACAGGTGTACACACCATTGCTGAATGTTTATATGTGTGTCAGTTATGTTTGCTCTACTGCTCACAGCCCCTATGTGTTTGTCCAACACATACCTGGGATGATATGTGGACAGATGTCATTTGTGAATGCCTGATGTCTGATTTACATATCTCATCATCAGCAGTGCCTGCATGGCCAATAAAATACAATTACACTGACAACCTTCAAACCTTATCATGGCTATGGGGAGTGTACACACACTTACTGATATGGCACTCTCTTCCTTGATATGCCATGGGATCTCATTACTGCATATGTTAACATTACACAAAACTGATATGTGACATATGACCTGTGTAATCAAATGCAGTATCAAACAAATGTGTTAATTAGCAGATGCTGATTGAGATGCATACAATTTGTGGGTGCATATGTGTGCACACCCTTAATATGATGGTTTGTTGCACCTACTGTTATGTGTACTACAGCAGTCACTATTCCTGGAAGGGGTATACTTGCATGGACCATCTGCATTTGCCAGTATTTGGTCACTCAGCCCTACAAATGTCCTCCAACTCTGAATGATTGCAAGGTCAACTCATGTACACATACCTTGGAGGTCACACAGTGCCATCACTATTGCTGTGGAGTCAGGGTTATATCTGCCACAATTCCTGACCTTGACTATGTGCAGATACAGCCATTCTTAGCAAGCTTTGGATCTCTGCTTCAGTGCACTGTTGTGTTTCATGATGACACCCCCTCCCCACCCTCAGCCTTTTTGCAGATGCTTGACAACTATGGCCTACACATGTGTCATTTTGCAGTGTCCCAAACTTTGAACACCATGTGTACTGGCCTAATCCCTGTTAATGAATGGCAAACATACAGGTGTACACTGGCACTGGCAAGGTACAGATGGGAATGGTGGGACTGAGGTGGGGTGAGGTGTTGGTTGTGCAGCACATATATCTTAATTGATACTGTCTGTAGGTTTCCAATGTGGTCTTTGTACACCAGTACACATTGCAATGCATGCCTTTTGGGGACCTTTGCTGTTATGCATATGCTACCTGTAGAGAGGCCTGACTGATGTGTCCTGCATATCTGACATGGCTTAGTGGTAAATCATTTTGGCTATGGTGTGCAGGGTCTTGGGTTTCAGACTTGCAAAGGTTGTTTATTTTGTTGCTGGGCAGAACAAGGGCTGGTGTATACAGAGTGATTAAGGCACTTTTAAGCAGTTGTAAGCAGGTTTGCATGGGTTTGCGCAATGGCAAGCAATGCTAATTTCTGTTTAAATATTTTTACACTCAGCTTCTAAATTGCTTATCCTGTGTAGGCATTGCTTACCCCCACACAAACAGGATTAGACCCACTTACTGCTGCTTAAAAGTGCTTTCTCTTGCTTACCCCTGCGCTAATTTCTTTAAAAGAAAAGAAAAAAGTTGATAGGCAAATGATGAAAAAGGGGCACAAAGAGGGAATGACAGTGGGAAAAATAGCTAAGGATGTGCAGGATGGGTGTATAGAAGGTCCATAGCTGCCCATTTCTTCTACAGCAATAGCTGTGCATATACACTGATTTGGAGGTAGATTTGGACACTCATACCCCTGAGACAGGGGTGAGGACAACAATAATATGTTGTGAAGCCAATTAGACCAGATTACATGTGTCCAGTGGACACATGCAAAATGGACAGCTATGTATGTGGCAAGATTATTTTGGGGAACCGATTGCCCTTTTTTTTTTTAAGGTGAGAGTGGGATGTTGGGGAGGGATAGTAGGTATATTTGAGGAGATAGGTTGGGTAGAATGACAAACAAGACAGCATACAGGAGTGGTATATGACACATGTGGGGGGTAAACACCTTGGATGGGGAGGGGTGTTTGGAAGTCAGAAGCCCATGAGCCCCCAAATGGAAACAGTGGGAAAGAGGTCCCTACCCATGGGCAGTCACCACTACACCTTCACGGCCCCAAAAGTGGCTGTGATGGGGGCTGGGTAGGAGGGACAGGCTGACCCTCTAGATGCGCCACGCAACCCTAAAGCTGGCGTAGCTGATCTCCGAACTCTCTGCAGAGCTCGCTACACACCAGACCCTGTCCCTCATGATGGGTAGCAGTTTCCTGTCCATGCCCACTCCCGGGGGGGGGGGTGAGCCTCATCCCCTGAGGCAGTTCCACATAAAGGTGGTGCAGGACCAGCGGACAAGGAGGTCCCGGGGTGGGCACAAGCAATGCCACAGCCAGATAAGGTGGGAGAGGTGGGTCTGCTAGGACCGGCCTTCCTAAACGTGCTATGATGTTTAAATATTAAAACATATGTGGGTTAGTAATAGTCAACACATTCCAGGATTAGGTATAACAGCATGCATAGATATTCTCATTAACCCAAAACACCAGATATGGCACAATTGCATAGCAAATAGGACACATGCATGTATGGAACCACAGTGGCCATTACAACAGCATCCAGGTACATTGATGGCAGCATGCCACCAATGTGGGAGTATTTCAACATGGCACATGCATAGAAACAAATTTCAATATTTATCAAACAATAGGGCATAGGGAGATGTCAATTAACAACTTCTATAGCCCTGTAGTTCTCAATACTTTCTTAGTCAGTGCTGTAATCTGTACCTTACAGGTATTATTACACTACCCTATGGCCTTAGTTTGGACAGTGGTATGTTTGTAGACAACTATAGACGTGAACTGTGTTTTATCGGCAGTACACACCTCTTACCTGGTATACCTGTGGAGATATTGTTTGTTAATGCTACCTGACTGTTTCTACGCATATTCCTAGATTCCAGGTTGTTATTATGCACATACCTCTCAATCTCTTATTGCACACACTCTGGGCAAGTCTTGACAACATGCAAGTGAAACTGGGACATATTTGGACAATTGCCCTCATAAACCTTTGGTGAGTTGCTACAATGACAGGTTTGTTTTCATATACATTTTCTGAATATATACAGGTCTGACAGTCAGTTATATGTCATTAAATCCTGCCTAAATATCAGAGATCATCACACTGATTTGCCAGGTGGACAGGGTAACAGGCAGCGGATATGGGCCCATTATCTGGACATTCTGAACAAATCCTTACAGTTGAGGGGTATGATTCTGCATACAGCTTACTACCACTCCCAGGATTTGAACCATGGCTGTGTCTGCTAAAAATAAAACAGTGTACATTACAGTTGAGTGTGCTATTTAGATATTGCTGTGTATCTCTTCACTGATTTCTGTCTATAAGTATTCCGTGGTTTTACCATCTGACCTTGTAATTACAACACTCTTATACAGGGATTCCTAGACAGTTTTATTATGTAGCACAGTGTGGATGACAGTGATGAGTAATACATTACTATTCAAAGAAACTGCAACACTAACAATGCCATACAATACCAGACTAAACAGTACCAGTCCAGGATTTCAATCTTTTATCTCCAGGCAGAGTTTTCTTATCTGACAGATCTGTGGAGGGAATGTTTGTTAACACTGCCTGAATGTTGCCACACATATTACCAGATTCCACGTAATTATTATGCACATACATCTCACTCTGTTACTGCACATACTCTGGCCATAGCTTCACAAGATGGGGGTAGGGATGGGACATACTTTGCATATTGCTCTCATAACATTTTGGTGAGTTGCTAGAGTGACAGGTTTGTTCTTATAGATATATTTCTGCCGGTTATGAAGTCGGACAATCAGTTGTATGTCATTATTTACTTTCTAAACTTCTGGAATCATCCCACTGATTTGCCAGGGGGATAGGATGACAGGCAGGAAATGTAAGCCAATTATCTGAACTTTATGACAAAATCTGTACAGTTGAGGGGTATGATTCTGCATACAGCTTACTACCACTCCCAGGATTCAAACCATGGCTGTGTGCTAAAAATACAACACTTTACATCTCAGTTGAGTGTGCTATTTGGATTTTGTTGTGTATCTTTTCACTGTTTTCTGTCTAAGTCTCCCTCAGTTGTACAATATGACCTTGTGATTACAACAGTCATATACAGACATTCCTACACATTTTATTTATGTAGCACAGTGTGGGTAATGGTGCTTAATACAACAGTACTATTAAGAGACTGTAACACTACATTAACATATGATACCAGAGTAAACACAAGCAGTCCAGGAGATAGACCTTTATTGCCAGGTTGTCACCCTTTTATTTACATACAACCTATATGAGACTCTTCCTGCCATATTGTCTGTTTTTTTCAGTACATCCCATGCACAATACAGATTTTATACTGGCAATTAACTTTCTACTACTTTTAGATTTAGTTCTTATGACAATATATGCAAGATTATTATTAACCTGCCTCACGACACAGTCTCTGCAGCCTACAGGCATGGGCTTCCTGATTCACAGCCCACTCTGCTGCCACTGTCAAAGACATAAGAGGAATATTTAGCCATACCTATCCATAATATACATGAGCTGGCAATTATTAAACAGGTAGTAGAATGAGTATTTACACACTGCTGGGACATCCCCCTTCCTAGCTTCTTGGATCCACTGATCCAAGAGCTCCCTCTTCCTCCATTTCAGGTCGGCATAGTGATACCTAACCTACTCACCAGTTTATGGGTTGCCAGTGGCACTGGTGAGGTCACGGGCGAGACGGTGCCAGGCTTCTGCTTTATATTGGGAACCCTGGTACTGGCCCTGCAGCAGTCTCTCTTCATGGTCTTTTACCAGGAGTCCTGCCATGACCTTGGACTCCTGGATGCCCCAGCACTGTGCTTGGAAGCGTGATCCTTTTCCAACACCAGCCATAGTGCCTACAGGATGAAGCTGCAACCAGTTATGGGATGTATTCCCACCTGTGGGGTTTAGATAGGGCTAATTTCCCACACTTTGCTGTGATTGGATGGTTTTGAAAATGCTAAGCTATGGGGCAAACCTGCTTACCTAAGGTTGGCATTGCTTAAAGGGGTACACCAACGGGCAAATTGATTGAGCTGTCCTACGCATTGCTAATACCTAGTAAGCAGAGGTGTGCAATGCTTAGCATTGCTTATTTTTAAATGTTCACGTTATTTGCTGTTTGGCATTGATTTATCATTCATTACATGTTATATATTTGTTTAGTATCCATGATTCATGTGTACGTACACTGTATGGGGTACTTTATTGGGGAATTTCACCACTTTATAACAATGACACCTCACATTTGGACTTAATGCAGTACTCCAGTTCACATATATATGTTATGTAGTAGGTTATACAACATAAAACTGTTTATAGATTCCTTTCACATGTAAATTGTGATTTTGCTATAGTGAGGATATGGTTGGGTATACCTCGATTTTTTGTACAGCTGTGATGGCTTACTGGTTGACTGCTGCAAGTATAGTGTACAGGGTCCTGGGTTCAAGACCTGCAAGATCTGTTTATTTTGTTGCTGGGCAGAACAGGGGCTGTTGGATACAGAGTGATTAAGGCACTTTTAAACATGTGTAAGTGGGTTTGCACAGGTTTGCGTGATGGCAATCAATGCTAACTTCCGATTAAATATATTTACAGAGAGTTAGCTTCAAAATTGCTTAACCTGTGTGTGCATTGCTTACCCTCATGCAAACAGTATTAAACCCACTTACTACTGCTTAAAAGTCCTTATTCCTGCTTACCCCCGCACTAATTTAGAAAGAAATGAAATATGGGTCTTGGGAAAGTGGTAGATTTGGACACACTATGGACTTATCATTCATTACACATTATAACTTTGTTTAGTATCCCTGATTCATGTGTATGCATACTATATGGGGCACGTGTGTTTATCTGTGGATTTTACCACATTATTACAATGACACCTCACATCTGCACTTAATGCAGTACTTCAGTTCACAAATATATGTTATTTAGTAGGTTATACAGCAAAAAAAAATGTTCATAAATTGCTTTCACATGGAAAATGGAATTTATTACTGTGAAGATCGAACCGGGAATTACTGCTCTGACCACTACACTATTGCAGTACTGCTTCAATTGAATGTATCTTGCTATTTATCTATTTATCTTCTTGTGCTACTTAAGCTACAGTATGCGTAGCTATGCAATGGGCAAACCCACACACCTATGGTTAAATTTAATCTGTTTGATAAAAAAAATTCTAGTGCTATTTTCTCTAGGAAGGGGCAGATTATACTTATTGCTGTGGATTTCCACATACATCTGCACATTTGGCAGACATTCTAGCAACCCCCTATACCTCTCAACCTATTCATACAAAATATCTGGACAAAGCTTGACAAAATGAGGTACAACTAGGGACATAGTTTAAATATTGCTCTAATAAACTTAAGTAAGTTGCTAGCATAACAGGATTTGTTTTAATATAACTTTTCTGAAGGATTTGATGTCTGAAACTGAAATGTATGCCATTATTTAAAGACTTCAATCCTGAGATCATCCCAGTAATTTGCCAGGACAAATGGGATACAGACCACATGTATGAGCAGAACATCTGGACATTCTGTGAAGATCTGTACAGTTGGGAGTTATGCAACCTCCTATGAGTGTTCTCACTCATTGTAATTGCCGAACGGCAATTCTTAAGTGCAGGGGCATGTGTATTGTGAGAGCTCTGTTCTCAGACACACACCCTCTACTCGTCTATGCTCTATGCCCGTTTAGGAGCAGAGGAAGCGCACCTTCATTACTATGCATGGCTTTCTGCTGTGCTGCTCTTAAACGGTCATTTCCATGCAGGAATAAGCTATTCGTGCACGGAACCTTACTGCATCCTGGGGATGTACATCACCAGTGCAGATAGAAACAGCAACCCACACAAAGAGTGTAAGTATTGCATCACCACTGCAAATAAAAACAGCAAAACACACCATCAGAGTAAATATTATATCACTACTGCAAACAGAAATGGCAAGGCACACTATCACAATAAATATTACATTGGAAAGTATGATAATATGTACATCACCAGTGTAAACAGAAACAACAAAGCACACCATCAGAGTAAGTATTACATCATTACTGCAAATAGAAACAGCAACGCAAAGCATCGGAATAAGTATTGCATAGCAAAGTATGATAATATGTACATCACTACTGGAAACAGAAGCAGTAAAGCACACCATCAGAATAAGTATTACATAGCAAAGTATGATAATATGTATATCACCAGTGTAAACAGAAACAGCAAAGCACACCACACCATCAGAGTAAGTATTACATCACTACTGCAAATAGAAACAGCAAAGCACACCATCAGAATAATTACATAGCAAAATATAATAATATGTACATAATTAGTGCAAACAGAAACAACAAAGCACACCATCAGAGTAAGTGCTACATCAACACTGCAAATAGAAATAGCAAAGCACACCATCTGAGAAGGTATTTCATAGCAAAGTATGAAAATATGTACATCACTACTGAACACAAACAGCAAAACACACAATCAGAGTAAGTATTACATATAAAACTATGATAATATATACATCATAACTGAAAACAGACACAGTAAAGCACACCATTAGAGTAGGTACATAGCAAAGTATGATAATATGTACATCACCAGTGCAGACAGGAACAGCAGACCACACAATGAGTGTAAATATTGCATCACTACTGCAAACAGAAACAGCAAAGCACACCATCAGAGTCAGTATTATATCACTACTGCAAACAGAAATGGCAATGCACACTATCACAATAAATATTACATTGGAAAGTATGATAATATGTACATCACCAGTGTAAACAGAAACAACAAAGCACACCATCAGAGTAAGTATTACATCACTACTGTAAATAGAAACAGCAAAGCACACCATCAGAATAGGTATTACATAGCAAAGTATTATAATATGTACATCACTACTGCAAACAGAAGCAGTAAAGCACACCATCAGAATAAGTATTACATCACTGCTGAAAAAAGAAACAGTAAAGCACACCATCATAGCAAGTATTACATCACTACTGCAAGCAGAAACAGCAAGGCACACCTTTAGAGTAAGTATTACATAGCAAACTATGATAACATGTACATCAGTACTGCAAACAGAAATAGAAAGCTCACCATTATATATATAAATATATATATATATATATATATATATATATATATATATATATATATATATATATATATATATATATATATATATATATATATATATATATATATATATATATATATATATATAAATGAGTAAACAGATATCACAAAACAGCATCAGAGTAAACATTACATTGTAAATTGTGCTAGCACAGACATCACTATGACACATAACAAGAAAGCCGCTACAACAAAACATGAAATCCCTGTAACACATAGCAAGCAGTCAGACACAGTAAAACAAAGAATCAGGGTAAGCATTATATAGTAAAATGCTACAATTCATACATTACTACAAGACACAATGAGCAGACAGAAATTACAAAATTGAGCATCAAATTGAACATTACATAGTAAAATGTGATAACACAGACATCACTACAATACAACAAAAAAAAACTGCTAAAACAAAACAAGAAATCACTATAATGCCTAGCAAGTAAACAGACACAGCAAAACACAGAATTAGAGTAATCATTATGCAGTAAAATGTTGCAATACATGCATCACAAGACATGACATGCAAACAGAAATGACAAAACTCAGCATCAGAGTAAACATTACATTTTAACATGCAACAATACATATATAACTCAATACACTGAGAAAACAAGTATGACAATATACAGAATGTAATAACACATACATCATTACAACACATAGCAAGCAGCCAGATACAACAAAACACATCATCAGAGTAAGCATTACATTAAAAAATGCAGTAATGAATGCATGCATCACTATAGCAAAGAGCAAGCAAACTGATACAACTAAACACAATAGGTTAATAGGTAAGTACTAGGTTAGCTGCCCTTGCGGGACAATTTAAGCCTAGCCAATTTCCCTTTTTGTGCTTGAGTTAACCCATTCCATTTGGTTAGAGACTGGCCTTACCCATCCCATAGTTGATAATTATATATTACCTCTAATGAGATTAACTGGGATCATGTAATAGATAATTTGAGGAGACGTGCATATGATAAAGCATTTAGGAGCTGCCTCTGTCAATTAGTAGCACAGGGGGCAATCCTAGGGTACATTTTCTGTTTTCCATCCATAGATCTGAGTTGATCTTGAATATGGATGGGATTAACTTTGTTATATGTAGATAGGGAATCTGCTCCAGAGCAGCAGTATCCTCTGTGAGATATACCTGCCCCCTCCAAACCATACTGTTGATGTTGTAGAAGGAGCTTAGATCCCTAGACAGAGTAGATCTGATGCTATTTGACTTACTAATGAGAGCAGTAAATACATCAATATCGGGTCAGAGGATGCCTTGTTACCAGACACAGATTACCTCCTAGCAGTCTAGAGGATACAGAGTATAGTGACAGGGCTTTAAGTCAGTCTATGTAGGATATGTTGTTTAGACATTGTATCCTTTTAGTAAGGTATCTATATGGGCATTAAAGTTATTGCATGTCTCTGAAGAGATACATGAAAAAAGGGACATTATATTCAATTATTTGCCTACTGAGGGCTGATTAAAGGGGGACAATGACATGCCTAGATCTAGACACAATCACTTTGTCTATAAGCCTTGCAGTGTAGAAGGACTTTTTTACAACAGTGGCTACATGTTGGTCAAAAGTTAGGTCACTGTCCATGTAAGTTCCCAAATCCCAAACAGCTGGGTCAACTCTTGGGGGTATATTCTCAATGTGGTAGTTCTGTGGGGTAGATGACTTCCAAAATGATACAGTAATTCATTTTTTTTTTTGGCATTTAGCTTCAGTCCCTGATTTTGGCACCCGTAACTTATTTGGGACAAACTTTCCTACAGGATGGCTAAGTCATTTGTGGATTCAATGACTCTACTAGCCTACAGTCATTTGCAAACTTAGCCAGTCAGATCCTTTTGGTATTGGTTTTTACTTCAGAAAGTAGATGCCAAACAGGAGAGGTTCCAGCATAGAACCCTGGAGGAGTCCATTGGTGACTGGTCTCTATATGGAGGTAACTTCCCCTATTTTGATTTCCAGCATCCTATCTGTGAGCCAGTTAGCAATCCAGCAGGTGGCATAGGGCTTTATTCCCAGTTTGTTTAGTTTTTCTACTATTCCTGATTGGGGAATTGTCAAACGTAATCAGATTGTGCGCACCTTTTTGCCTCCGGCCATTGCTTTGGTGATCTTTTCAAAAAAATCCAGCAGGCTGATTAAGCAAGACCTGCTCTTGGCAAATCCAAACTGAGATGGGTCCAGTGTTTGGAGCTTCCCTGTGTCCTGATTGGTTAGTTCCATGATACATTTTGACATCATTTTGCATGCAAAGCTGATCAGATTTATGTGTCTATAATAATAATAATAATAATAATAATAATAATAATAATTTAAGAGATTAAAGTGTACCACCACCCTCAACA
Organism: Protopterus annectens; assembly: GCF_019279795.1. Lineage (NCBI taxonomy): Eukaryota > Metazoa > Chordata > Ceratodontiformes > Protopteridae > Protopterus > Protopterus annectens. The sequence goes on along the minus strand of NC_056731.1, from coordinate 1,571,375,545 downwards.
GTAGAGGATAGGTCCACAAACTTTTCTGAAAATGCTTTCAAAGGTTTCAAAGGCCAAATCCTATTTTATGAACAAACCAAAACCTGTCAAGGCAATACGTCTTAAAATAAAAAAAAAATAAATAAAAGATATGTTTTTGAAAATACATTTATTAACATACATATTTACAGTCAGACAACAGACTTACAAAAAAAAAAAACTACAGTAAAAAAAGAATCTCCACAAAATTATTAGTACTTAGAGCACTAGATGTCATCATCATAATCATCACCAACACCCTTTTTACCCTTTTTTCTACATGAGGTTGTGGTGTAACTTCACCTGTTGCCACCTCTCGCAATTCAGTGCCATTCTCCTACCTGCTTCTGTCATCATGCCTGACTGTCATGGGTCTTCTCTCATGCAATATATCCATATCTATGCTGAACATCCTTGTTTCCTCTTGCTATCTACCTTTCACTCCCAAATATTCTTCAGTACACTGTCTTCTGTTTTTATGCACATGCTCCTGAACCACCATAATCTGTTCTCTTTGTCCTTCTCTACAAATGAAGCTACTCTGGCTTCTATTCTGAGGTCATCATTTCTTTGCCTATCTGACAGTGTGCATCCTACCACCATATCTAGAACTTCATCTCTATCATCTCTAGCTTCCTCAACTACTCTGTCTTCATTGCCCAGGTTTCTGTACCATACAGAAGTACTGGTCACATCACTGTTTTGCACACTTTACTTTTCAGGTTCTTTGGCATTCTTCTGTCACACACTACCTCTGACACTCTGTTCCATTTGGCTGCAGCCACTCTGCTGCAAGTTTTAACCACTTCATTCAGATTTCCCTTCTCTTCAACTATCTCTCCAAAATACTTGAAGCTGTTAACCTGTTCCAGTATCTTCCCTTCTATCTCAATTTTCAACTTCTTTGGATTTCTCCCATTTACTGCCATGACAAATGCCTTGTCTGTACTCATTTTCATCCCATGTACCTTCAGTTTTGCATCCCATTCCCCTATCATTTGCTGAAGTTCTTGCTCAGGGTCTGCTTTTAATGTCACAACATCTGGATACAGCAGATTTGTTGGTCTGTCACCTTCAGCCTGTTTGCTAATCTTGTTCGTCACCTATATGAACAATACCTATATATTTATATATATATGTATATATATATATCTATATATATATATATAATATATACAAATATATATATATATGTGTGTGTGTGTGTGTGTGTGTGTGTGTGTGTGTGTATATATATATATATATATATATATATATATATATATATATATATATATATAAAATATATAGCATCAGACTATGCATTACATAGTAAAATACAATAATATAATCATCACTCAACCATACTAAGCAAATAGATATTGTCATAGTTATTTTATGGCATGCAGCTGGAGACTCTGTGGAATTAGCATTAACCCAAGTTATGCTCAGAAAGAGAAGAGAGCTGCTTCTCAGGTAAAATGTGCACATTGTAGATGGGGAATTCACTTTACTGGAATTTGAGGTAATTTTTTTTGGTTTCAGATAAGATTTTTTGGGTTGGGGTAAGTTTTAGGTTTAGGATTAATGAGGGAGTTGCAGGATAATTTTAGGGACAGATAGTTAGGGTCTGGTTTAAGGCCAGAGGTTAGGGTAAGGAAGAGAGTTTAGTGTTAGGATGGGAGTTTTAGGGTTAGAAATGGAATTTACAATTAGGGTTAAGGATAAAGTTTTAAGATTACAGAGGGAGTTTTAGGGTTAGGGATGGCATTTTAAGGTTATGGAGGAAGTTTTAGGGTTAATGAGGGCATTTTAGGAGTAGGGGTTAGGTAGGGAGTGCATTTAGATAGTATATTTAAATAGTATCAGTTACTAATAGTGAGGAGGGGTTGGTCATGTTCACATTCCAGGAAGTAAGATGCTCAAATGAGCTATGCCTTCACGCTATAAGTAATTATCACCACAGATATAGCAAATCAGAGAATCAGAGAAAGCATTCCATAGCAAAATATGGTAATACATAACACAGCAAGGAAGCAGCTACAAAAAACAAAGGATCACTACAACACACAGTGAACAAACAGATGTGACAAAACACATCATCAGAATAAGCATTACACAGTAAAATAAGGTAACACATACATCAACATATCACCTAGTGAGAAAACATACAACAAAACAAAGCATCAAAGTGTGTATTACATAGTGAAATGCATTGGCTAATGCATATCTCACTACAAAATACAGCAATCAAATAGATATGACAAAAGTAGCATCTTTGTAAGTATTACATTGCAAAATGCAGTAATACATGCATGGCTACTACAGTACATAGCAGTAAAAAAGTATAGGAAAACAGCATTGAGGTATAATGGTTGGGTAAATATAACTCAAGCTATTAAGGACTGAGCAGTTCAATGATGGCAAATAATTTACAAGTATATAAATGCTGATTTAAGAGAGTAGTCTTTATATGATTGGTAATGAATTACTCACAACAATAAGTTTGGTAGTCATGCTGAAATCTGAAAATAGAGGGGCTACTGAAACAAGAAAATAATGACTACCATTTCCTCCAGTAGTTTGTTAAACTTATGCAGCAAGCTTTTATTTAAAAAATCCTTTCCAATGTGTGCAATACTCATTTAAAATTACCATTCATATGGTGTCTCCCACCCCAAGACTATACAGCTCATCTGTCTCCCATCTGACCCATCTGGGCTCAAAGTTCATCATCCTTTAGTGCTACATTTTTTTTATAGCTTAATCTCTGTCCCTTCCCAACATGCATTAATTAACCCTGTGGCAGCAGGTGTTACTGTAGGGCTGGAGTACAGATGGTCCTGGGTTCTAGTACAGGGTGTGCAGCCTTTGTTGGGGTGGGAGGCTGGCCTACTGGTTAAAGGGTGGTAGGTTGGCTTAGTGGTAAGGAGTGGGAGGATAGCATAGTGGTTAAGGTGTTTACCTTACAGACATAAGGTGCAGCATTTTATTCCTTTGTTGCAACCTTTGTTAGGTGTGGGAGACTGGCATAGTGGTTAATGGGTTGGTTGGAGATTGGCATAGTGGTTAAGGTGGTTCACTTACAGACATAAGGTGCAGCATTTGATTCTCACATGGGACAATTGGCTAGGCTTAAAATGGCCCTCAAGGGCAGTTAGCCTAGTATGAACCTATGAATCTATGAACCTATGCAATACCATCAACATGCCACAGAGTACAGGTGATCTATCAGAGAAGGTCCGGTAGGACTTGAACCAGCAGTCTCATCCATGGGTTAGAGCCCTTGCCTGAAACCTTGTTCCACCCCTCTGTGATAGGTGAGTTATCACAGTTTTCAACATCAAAAAACAAAATGCATGCATTAACATGCTGACAAAAATACCACCATCACCTTGATGCAGCATACAGTGCTCTGAAATGATGTATTGTGTAAGTGTGACTATGTACACCAGTTTATGCAGCATATAGTGCTCTGAAGTGATGTATTGTGTTAGTGTGATTATGTACACCAGTTTATGTATAGTTCTTAAAGCTATTGTCTGAGATTCTCTTCATCTATGAACCAAACAGACAAGAAATGAAGCTGAATAGTACAATGTACAAAAAGGTAAGATATTTCTTCTTAAATAAAATGGTACAATGTGCAAAAATGTAAGGTGTTTCTTTTTGGATTTTGGGCCCACTTAATGCACCCTCTAAATGAACTCTCAAAAGCTGCTCCTATGGCTCCTTTTACCTGAATGCCCCTGGTACTATCCTCCAGGGCTGGATCCACAGCAGTGATGGGGCAGAAAGGAGGAGGGGTTAGACAAGGAGCAACCAGTATTGTTAAATACATACACTGTCCTGCATGCTAGGGAGCTTTTCTGAATGCCCCATCTGGGTGGAAAACTGTCATCAGATTTGTCACAACACAATCAGTTAACATACACCCCTGCAATACTGAAATGCTAAATGCAATTGCTTCACGATGTCAGCATCTTCCCCATCACTGGGGTCATGTTCAATCACAGACAGAAGCCCATTCCCCCAGGAGTGGGCAAGCTGGAAAAATGGCAACCCTTCTCACCTCCCTTGTCAGGATCTCCAATAACCAAACTGCTAGTCAGACTCAGATAGGCGTAATTATAGGCAGGGATATATCCCTTTATGTCAGAACTGGCAAAGTAAGGCATGCTTTTCTTTAATAAAATACAAAAAGGTAAGACATTTTTTCTTAAATAATGCGATAATACATCAGTATATATTTATCTATATATCTATGTATGTATATATATATATATATATATATATATATATATATATATATATATGTGTATATATATATATATATATATATATATATATGTATACAGCACAGTTGTGTTGCAGTATAGTTGTCGCCTCACAGCAAGAGGTTCTCCAGTTTGATTCTCAGCTGGAGTGCCTTCTATGTGGAGTCTGTATGCCCTCCCTGGATTTGAATGGGTTTAAGACATGCGTCTGGAGTGTTTCTCCCCGGGCCTCCACTGACAATTGGCTTTCCCAGTAAACAAATGTTAAATAAAATAAATATAGATAGATGTGTGTGTTTACAGATTTATTAATGGAAATTAAAAAAAATTAAACATTGAGTATATTAAAACAATTTCCTGTTGTACATGCATAATTATATGGCTTCTTGTTAAATAATGGTTGAAGGAGATGGGTGTCCTGAAGAACTTATTCTCTCCTGGCCCATGAATTTGATCAGACCTGTCAACTCAGAAGTAAATTCTTGTGCATTTCCCATCTGTTGTAGGTATTATCATTAAAACAATCTGCAGACATTAGAAGAAGATGTTTAAGATTTAGTAAGTGTCTGTAGTGATGTCACAACTTGTACTTTGTATACCTTTTTTTCTTCACTGCAGTCAACCATGTTTCAGGCAGACTAAATATATGTGTGCGAGCTGATGTGTAATCTAAAGGTAAATATGCAAACATGCACTGCCCAGTAATGACACTAACCCTGGGATTCAATAAGCTCTTTTTTCCATGCAGGAACAGTGTAGCCCCTCCTGCACGGAATATGGCCACTGAGTGATCCAGAAAACTACTGTTCTGACATGCACGAGCCTGCTTACACTATTCCTGCACAGACACCACTGCATAATGCTAATTACTTCATTTGCTGGTGAAAACCATGCAAATGAGGTGAATTAGCGATTCAGCAAGCAGGCAGGCATCCGTGCAAGAATAGTATTAGTTGCAGAAATGTATTCGCTACTGGCCAGATACATTTCTGCACAAACTATAACGGAGACATGACAGCTCAAATAAAAGTATGTGTTATAATCTTTAGGCATGCCAATGGCCAAATATATGGCCATTGGCATGGAAAAGTGTTTCATTTTTATAAAAATAAAAGTTTTTTTTTGCTGATCTCAGCCATTTAAGCATATGGCAGCTGCGTGCAAACAGGATCATGCCAAAAATAAAAAAAAAATGTGAAATCACAATTTTAGGGGAAATCTGTATTTTGGCATTATAGTCTATGGCATGTAGAATCAAAACAGTACCAGGGAACAGTGGTTGCTAAGGGAAAGGCTCTGTGGTAGTGCAGTAACTAGGGACTAAGGCAGTAGTGTATGCAAATGAGGTTAAATTTACTGAATCACAAAAATATTCTAAGTGCTAAACTGCACCTACCATGTAGGTGTTATAACATGATCATATAGGCAGGAGGAGCAGCAGACATGAAAAGGGGGCGTGTCATGCATGGTGTAAGCACATTGGAGCTCCATGGCCCACAGATAAGCTTAGTTAAGCACAGCTAAGCAAGGGGGTGTGTCTGAGGCTGCATTGACTAATTCCATGAAATGAAAAATGTGTTCATGTTGAGGGAAGGCCATTTCTCATTGTTTACCCTAGCTAAATGGGTTTGTGTGGTGGGCACTGGGTCTAAAACAATAAAAAAAACAATGGAAATAGCAAGACTGTTTACATTTGGGCACTGGGCTTGCACGGCATGCCTCGGGGCTTAAAAGGGGTGGAAAGGGGAAGGGAAAACAAGGAAAATAGCAAAATAAAAGCAATCAAGTACAAATTACATAGCTAACAGGTGGAATGCATCAGAGTCAGCCAATCATACAGGCGGCATCTGCAGCACAAGAGTAGAAACTATGCAAACACCTTGCAGTCTGTTTTTTCCCACAAACTCTGAACCATTGGTGTACACATGTGGGGGAATTTTAACTGGAAAAATATTAGGGTCTGCCATTGCTTTTGTCCATCAGTGTGTGCTAGAGGCTGAGGGCAGTGAGGAGGATAATGCTGAAAACTGGCACAGACTGAAGAGGAGGAGGAGAGTGTTCAGACCCAGGGTAGCTTACCAGGGGCTACATGATCTGGAGATAGTAGAGTGCTACAGGGTGGACAGAGACATACTGCAGCAAATCATCGAACTGTGCCAGCCTCAACTCAGACCCAGAGCCAACAGAGGGAAACCCATCCCAGTGGATAACAAGGTATGTGTAGCCTTAAGAATACTAGCTACAGGTACTTTCCAAAGACTTACTGGAGACATCATGGGGGTCTCACAGGCATCCACATCCAGGGTACTCCACCAGTTGCTGGATGCCATGCTACCACATGACAGTGAGCACATTTACTTCTCCAACACCCGTAAGGAGAGGACCAGCAATATGCATCTCTTCCATGTAGCAGAATACCCGGAGGTACTGGGTGCGATAGACTGCACATACATCCACATCAAAGCACCACCTGGTGAACAGGGTAGGGTCTACATAAACTGCAAGGGCTTCCCCTCCATCAATTGCCAGGTCATGGGCAATGCCCAGGGCATTATCATGAATGTGTGTGCTGGCAGCCCTGGAAGCTATCACGACTCCCACATCTGGCATCCGTCACAGCTGTACCATGCATTTTCCAGTGGGCGCATTCCATATGGCCATCTGGTGGGGAATGCTGTTTATGCACTGGAGCCATGGATGATGACACCCATCAGAAATGCACACACACCCACACAAGGATGCCATAATGAGGTACACACACAAACCAGGATCATTATAGAGCGTGTGTTTGGGATGCTGAAGTCACGGTTCCAGTGCCTTGACATATCTGGTGGAGCCTTGCAGTACTCTTCAGCCGCATGTGCACACATGTTCATAATATGTGCCATGCTACACAATATGATCCAGCGGAAATAGCTGCAGCAGGAACAGCACAGGGAAGGGCCACACAGCCCACCACCATTGCCATGGTCCCCACAGGCACAGAGGGACTCAGAGGAGGAGACCCTGAGCCTGCTCCTGTAGGCAGATGGAGGCATGCCCAGTATGCTCAGCCTCTGGCAAAAAGGCAATGCATAGCACACACATTGACACTGTAAGGACCCCAGGGACTGACACCTCTCTTTGACTTGCACATGTAGTAAAAGGGATGACACACACATTACATTACCTGTAACTTACCGTGTATAGGCAGTGTACTGTGTGTATCCAACATAGGCGGCCCTCAAGCACCGTCCTCACAACTGCTGCAGGCACAAGATAAGTCAGTCTTCTTAACAATAAATTAATGGATTAGTATGTTTTGGTAGCATATCTATGGTAATGCTGCATGCATGCAAGAGTATGGGGTGGCCTACTAGGATAGCAGCTGACAATTGACAGATATGCGGGACACCAGGAAATGTCTGCCCAATACTGGCCTCCCCACACTATGCAGTAGTACCCAAGGTGGCAAATCCCACTGCAGTATATGTGTGGGGCCAACTAATTAGGGGGTCATAGGTCACAGACATGGATGTCAGTGCACAATAGTATGGTAAATGGAAATAAAATATAAAGCAAATATCAGTACAGTCTGTGCAAATGTGTAGAGTTGACATCTGTGCCCCCCATATACACACAGAAATGCAGTAACATGTATGGTTGCAGGGAAATAGCAGCATAGCACACACTGGCAGGGCTGTCCCAATACACATGAAAAAAATATGTTGCATGTCCACAATATGCAGGGGTCAATGAGCTAAGTGTATGTGTGGTTAATACTGTCAGGATCTGGCCAGCACATTCTCCTGGCAGTCTTGTAGTGCCCTAGGTACAGTGCTGTCTTTGACAGGGCCATATGCAGATACAGCAGTGCCAATTATTATGCATGTCAGTGACACCAACTGCTCTGCCACTCACATACCTGGAAGTCACAGTGCTATGTGGAATATATTACACATATGGACGTCTTGAAGGCTGCGTAGCTGAGGTGCTAAGGCTTTTGTGAATATAGTGCTTTTTGGTACTGTTGTACTGTTACCAATGGTTATTTCCAATCATTCTTTTTTTAGGTTTGCTTTTACATATAATGGACATGCCTGCACAGTAAAATGCACTCTGTACCCACAGCCATAACTCCCAACCTCTGACAGCAAGATGTCTGGACAAAGCCAGAAATAAAAGCAGAACAAAGGCACAACCATAGGCATCTGTTGTAAATATGCCCTTACATAGTGAGAAAGTTGGTAGGGTGAGGGTTTTGCAGTAGCAGGACTTGTCTGAAGGTTATGTAGTCTGAAATAGTATTTTCATTATTTTGTAACATCACTCTTCAATTATATGTAACTAACTTGCCATAAAAACACAAGTTTATGCAGACAGGATGAAACCTCTGGCCAAACACCTGGACAACCTGCCAAAATATGTACAGGTGAGAGATATGCCCACACAAGGATATGCATCTCCCATTAGAAATATACCACATAAGCAGGAGATCCCCAGCCAGTATATCACCAAGTTTCTGGACTGTTTACACAGAACGTCATCACTCAACTGGCTGTAGCTACACCTCACAACTGGCCTTGTTGGGCAAGAATATACATAACTCCTCTCATAATATTGCTCTATGCATCATACAACTAGTATTCCTCTGTTAAAGCACTATGATGATCAGTGGATGTCTGGCACTAGGTAATGACACAATACATTGCAGTGTCAAACTACAGATATGTCAGAAAATGTCTGCTAAACTAACCCAGTACCCCGAGGAAAGTCCTATGTACTCCTGAGAGGTATGGCTGTAGCACACTAAACCCCAGATAGGTGTACACTTATCTCTGGAATGGAATCCCATGCTAACTATAGAGGGTCACACTGGGCATGCTCCTACACTTAGAGACTCACAGGACATGTTGGAACCCACATCGGACTATATGACTGTTTTGCCTATATATGTCTGTGCATACAGACAGCTATGTACATCTTAACTGTTCCCACACACACATATCAGACAGGATTACCCTCAGCTAGCTGTAGGTGGCCAATATGTGATATATCTGCACCTGTTGTGTGTGATACACAGACATATATATAGGCAACAGATAACATATGTCAAGCATACACACAAATAAATGTGGGGAAGTGATAGACAGACAGTGATATAGCGAGAGAAACAGAGGGGCACAGACAGAGTGATCCACACACACGGATATCCTGAATGGCATACAGTGATGTCTTGTTGTGGCCAGTGGCATACCAGTTGTAAACAGTTGCATGTACCAGCATAAAAGGTGATCCCTATTGTGTAATAGTACTGAGATTGGGTTTATAATATCACATCACCTGCCTAAGTTCTCTAAGTATTAGGAGACTGTTTCCACTCTGTAAACTTCACATTGCCCTACTTCACAACATATGCTGCTGTCATTCACCTTAGAAGTACCATTGGACACCTATCACCCCTATAAACTCTACAGCACATGTGATAACTGCATAACACTATAGTACAAATAATGAGATAGATAGGGGTTCTAATCTCAATACTGGCAACTGTGTGTGTGTGACAGTTGTGTGTACAAGAGTGAAAGAGTGTGTGTTTGTTTGTAGGTGAAACAGTTTTAGGCCATTCCCACCCACAACACTTCCCAGTGCCCCACTTTATCAGTCCTGCTGATTTAATTCCCCTTATCAGCACCTTTGGCTAGTTATCAGCCCAGTAAGCTCCGTAGCATGTACGATAACTATGTAACACTATAGTACAAATCACTAGATAGGCAGGGGTTCTACTCTCAGATCTGACAAATGTGTGAGTGGGTGTCTAAGTGTGTGTGTAAGTGTGTCTGTTTGTAAGAAGAAGTATTGTGATAAGTTCCTACCCAGTGCCCTACTTTAATCAGTCCTGCTGATGTCATTCCCCTTATCAGCACCTTTGGCCAGTTGTCAGCCCAGTAAGCTCTGTAACATGTGCGATAACTGCGTAACACTATAGTACAAATCATTAGATAGGTAGAGGTTCTACTCTCAGATATGGCAAATGTGTGGGTTGGTGTATAAGTGTGTGTGTAAGTCTGTTTGTAAAGAAATATTTTGATAAGTTCCCACCCAGTGCCCTACTTTATCAGTCCTGCTGATGTCATTCCCCTTATCAGCACCTACCAACTCTGTAGCACTTGCAATAACTGTGTAACACTATAGTACAAATCACTAGATATGTAGGGGTTCTAATCTCAATACTGGCAACTGTATATATATATATATATATATATATATATATATATATATATGTGTGTGTGTGTGTGTGTGTGTGTATTTGTTTGGGTTGAGAATCATATTGTATGTGGGTTATACCACTTTGAGTTGTGTACCACCCTGTACAGATCCCATCACCTTACTTTACAAGGACTGCTGATGTCATTCACCTTAGGAGTACCTTGGTACAAGGTCAAATCATATAAGCTCCATGGCATGTCTGATACCTGCAGAACACTGTAGTAGAAATAGCTAGATAGGTAGGGGTATTAATCTCAATACTAGCAACTGTGTTTGGGTGTGTGTGTGTTTGGGTTGAGAATCTTATCATGTGTGGGTTATACCATTTTGAGTTGTGTACCACCCTGTACACTTCCCATCACCCTACTTTACAAGGTCTGCTGATGTCATTCACTTTTGAAGTACCTTGAGACAAGGTAAAATCATCTAAGTTCCATGATGCATCTGATAACTGCATAACACTATAAATAACTAGATAGGGAGGGGTTCTAATCTCAATACTGGCAACTGTGTCTGTGTGTTTAGGTGAGAATCATATCCTGTGTGGGTTATACCATTTTGATGTGTGCACCATCCACACCTTTTTACCACCTCCCGATGGCTTTACTTTATATTGCATGTTAATGGCATCTGCCTCACATGCAGCATGTTAAACCATTGTACAGGCTATACCAGTCATCTCTACAGATGTCTACAGAATATCTGGATGTTTGCAACCTATATGTGGTCTGTGTCCCCTAACAATGGTCATGTATGTGATATTGTTGTCAACTAGGTCACAGTTGGTGTACTGACGCCCATGCCAGCATCAGATATCATAGCTCACTGAAACATCATGCTGATATAACTTCTGTTAACCCATCACTTGTCCAGGCTTGTAGGAGCAATAGATGACTCCAGTTGCTATTTCTGGTGGGTTATCTCACCATCCATGAAGGCATTCACAATGTTATGTGTTGTAAGAGATAGTGGGTTATGGCCCATACATATAATCTATGTGGGGCATGTCATGTGTATGTAGCACTATAGCACATTAAAGTGAATATGTAGGTTTACGAATCTGTCTATTGCCAACTGTGTTTGTGTTATTGTATGCACATCCCTTGTATCAGTATTTACTGTGTATATGCAAAGAATATACCATTTTGTCTCCCTGTTCCACCCTGTGAATTCAGGAATACATACCACTAACCTGTCATACACAGTGCCATGCATGCAAAACTAACTGCATCAGGGTTGAGTGTATGGGAAAGAAATGGCAGGGGCAATAGGTGTTGCCACATTAATCTGTTGCAGTCAATCTAATGGCTAAGTTTTTGAGGGACCTACTGACAGTATTCCAGTAACCTGTTCTGTATGTATGAGCCTGTGGTACTATACAACAGTGAGGTGACATGCCTGAAGGCTGCCTGTCTGTGACAATGGGTATGTATGCAAGGTCACACTGTCTGACAACAGTGTCCATCACAATCTGTTGCATACATACACACCTGGTAAATGTACATATAAAGTTGTACCTTGGCTATGAAATGGTCGGTGTATTTCTACTCTGCCATACTCCATGTTGGTAATGTCTGTAGGGCCACAGCCTGCAGACGCACAGACACCTAGAACACAAACATAATACAGCATGTCAGACTACATTCAGTTAGGGTTACTAACAGCAATAATGCATCATGGCTAATAAGGTACATACACCTTTATGTGTACCCATAACAAATACAAGCAGACAGCACCTTACGCAGTATTACATAGTTACACTGTACTATATTCACCCTGTGCATCAGACCCATATTAGCATGTCCCTGCATCGATGGTATGGATGACAAGGATGTGCCCACGGGTATCATCATATGCACAGGGTGTGGTGTGTGTTTGTCAGAGGCCTAGGCTGGGCCATACAGTTGACATCCATGTGTGTGTGTGTTTGGAGGGGTATCCTATAGATTGGCTGTGCAGAGGTGCTGTGTGTGTCTGGAGGTGACCTGCCTGTGATACAGATGTTTGTGTGTATGTATGCACACAGTCACTCCATGTGGCTGCCCTACACAGGGGTATATTGAACAGCTGTGGACCATACATAGCAGGGTGCCCAGTTCACTACCTCCAGCCACGGACATGTGAACTGGTCCTGTCAGGGGATTCACTGGCACCACCAGGCTCAAGCCCAGATGCAGTACTGCTTCCTGATGGTGACTGCTGTCTGCTGGATTTGTGTCCCTGATGGAACCAGCCAGGACCACATGCCCATGGCCTGCTTTGTTGTGATGTGGACAGCAACCCCCTTTTGGTAGTGCTAGTGACACTGCCACTATGGGAGTGTGAAGGTGCACAGCCCCATAGACTCTCAGCTGATGTTGGTGCTGACCTATGTCCATGTAGCTGACACCCATCTCCCACCACACACTCTAGCACAGACATGCCATGGTGGATGATTGCCAAGGTCTCACCCCACCATCTATTCATGACCTCAGTATTTTGGTGTGTGGCCTCAACAAGGTCATGTATGTCACCCTGTAAATCAGGAAGAGTTGCATCCAACACCCTGAGTATGTGTCTGGTGTTGCATTCACTACATGCCTGTGCATCCATGACAACCCAAAACATGCATCTGGTGACACCTGCTGTGGCACTTGCGGCAGCAGCTTGATGAGCAGCAGTCCTCCTGTGAGCACCCCTGTCCATCCGCCTGTGTGAAACCTTGCCTGCACTCTGGCTATGGCCAGTATCTACATTCACACCCACCATAGTCACCACACTAGCCTGTTATATGCCACCACCTGCCAACTGTCCATCATCTGTGGCTGCTGTTGATGGGGCATGTGTGGGCATTGTGACTGTGTGCGGGGACATTATGGATGACTGTGGGATGCCAACCAATGGCACAGATTCAGCCCCTGACAACACCACCTGTGTCTGACTATGACCATCATCATTGCCAGAGTCTGCAGAGACACTATCAGATTCTGAGTGGGAGGGACCAAGACCACCATGACTACTTGTGGGGGAAAGACAACGTGTGTAAATTAATACCTGCACTATACTGTTTGTTGCTACACAAACAAACACACACACACACACACACACACACACACACACACACACACACACACATGCACACACACACACACACACACACACACACACACACACACACACACACACACACACACACACACACATGCGCACACACACACACACACACACACACATACAGGTGAGGTGGCAGACAGGCATTAGACAGACCTCACAATAGACAACTGGTGACATTCACAACACAGTCAGACCACTACATACACACCCTGGATAGGCCCTCAACATCATGCAGTGCAGCCCTTTCCACTTAATGTTACTACTTATATACACCTCTGTGATATGTGAGTAGTGTTAGTAGGTGATGGGGCTTCAAGTAGCACACACTGCACCCATGTAAACATAATTGCTGTTCACCTGTATAGCACAGTGGCAACTCCTACGGAACATACCTCTCAAATGTGCAGAGTGTCGCTGAATGCCTACATGTGTGGCTCATAGTTCTGGTCTGTTCATCATAAATCCTGTGTTTCTCTGACACATTAGTAGGATGATATGAGGACTGGTGTCACTAATTAATGACATATTTTGAGTTTCACACTTCAAAACCTGCAGTACATGTATGTTACAACAGAACTGGTTACACTAACAATTTTCTAAGCTTACAGTGGCTATTATAAGTGTAGAGACCCCTGTTAACATGTCAGGTTTGTCTGATATATAACATGAGACCACAGAAATCATGTGATAACATTTCCCACCTTTAATGTGACCTATAACCTGTGCGATCTAATAGAAGATCAAACATATCGGTTAGGGGTAACATGTAGAAGTTGAAATACATACAATAGGCTGGTTGCATGACTGTGCACACAATTAAACTAATACTTTTTAAAACACCTTTTGATTTAATAACAGTAGTCAGTCCTCTTGGGAAGGTGTGTATCAGAATGGGACATCTCGACTTAGCAATATTTGTACACTCTCCCTTGCAGATGCCCTCCAACTCTGTCATATTATGAGGGCATCTCTTTGCACAGGTCTCTTCAGGGCGCCTCACAAATGTTCTATTAGATGTAGGAGTGGACTGTGGATGGGCCATTACAAAACATTGATTGTCTTCTGGTGAAGGCATTCTTTTTTGGATTTCGATGTATGGTATGGGTCATTGTTGTGTGGAAAGGTGTAAGGCCTCTCTATCCACAGCTTTCTAGCAGACACATGAAGATTTTGGGCCAAGGGGGACTGGTATTTTGAACTGTTCCTAATCCCCTCCACCTTGGCTAAAGAACCACTTCCAGCTCATGAAAAGCAACCCCAGAGCAGGACACTGCCATCACCATGCTTCACCATGGGGATGGTGTTCTTTTGGTGATGCACAGTGTTGTTACTATAACAAACAAAACTTTTGGTATTATGGCCAAAAAGTGCAACCTTGGTCTCATTACACCATAACACATTCCCCACATGCTTTTGGGAGACCTGATGTATTTTTCTTGAGAAATTCACCAGACCTGGATGTTGTTAGGTGTGAGAAAAGGCTTCCATCTTCCAATTCAACCCCATAGGCCAGACATGTGGAGAGTATGGGATATTGTTGTCACATGTGGTACACAACTGGTACTTGCCAGAGATTCCTGCAACTCCTGTAGTGTTGCAATAGGTCTCATGGCAGCCTCCCTGACCAGTTTGGGTCTTGTCTTTTCCACATATTTGGAGGGATGTCCAGTTCTTTGCAATGTCACTGCTGTCCCATATTTTCACCATTTGATGACTGTCTTCACTGAGTTCCATGTTATATGCAATGCTGTGGAAATGTGTGTCTACCCTTCTATGGGTTGATACCTTTCACAAATTAGATCCTTTTGCTGCTTCATAAGCTATATGCGAACTATGGCTTTTGCTGTAGCAGGCAACTGAGTAAATTTAGGATAATCCTGGTAGGACAGCTGAACGTTATTTACTGTTAATGAAAGAGTCTCTGTAATTGATTGTAGGTGTGTACCCAAGAAGATGTAATGCTGTAATAATATTGAAAGCTGCTTCAACACATGTATGCATCTAGCTTCTTGTACATTTTTGATGTGTCATAATTGTTCCCCTAACATATTTGTTTGTCTTACAATTGAATTGTGCATGTTTTAGGTCACAGGAAAGGTTGGAAGGGTTCAGAAATGTTTTATTGTGCTCTCATTTTTGTATATCACAAATACCATGCATTCTAACAGGTGTGTGTACACCATTTATATGCACTGTATAACACTAATTTATAAAATATGTCCCTAATTTTGGGCCTTTGTCCTCCCATTTTGTCATTCTTTGCCCAGATTTCTTGCAATGACAGGTTGTGAGGTAAGCTACAGATATGCAGCATCTCCTGCAAATAGGCCCCTGTGATGACCACTGTGATGCAATGCAGTTAACCCTACCACAAGTGAACATGCAGATATTGCAAAATGGCTGAGAGTAACAGTTGTGTGCATGGTCACATGCATGACCTTAACATGCCCTGGGTGCTGGTGAGCCACAACAGGAAAGTCCCATACTCACCAGCTTCAGGCTGCTGTCCCACATCCAGACCAGAGGGACCTATGTAGTTGTGGAGA
This sequence comes from Protopterus annectens, assembly GCF_019279795.1. NCBI lineage: Eukaryota > Metazoa > Chordata > Ceratodontiformes > Protopteridae > Protopterus > Protopterus annectens. Next base: position 1,571,359,383 of record NC_056731.1, on the reverse strand, counting down.
GGTATTGTCAGCCGACTCACATTTGGCATTGGTACAAGATGAATGCTACTTTTATGCACAGGTACAAAACAAGCTATGATAACACACAATTTGCTGTTCCTTACCATAGATGTGCACTTGTGTGCATTACTAAACCCCATCCACAAATGCAGTTTGGAGTGGCATATGCATCTAGATACTTTATAGAAGAGAGTATGACTGCTACATGATTAAATTGCTGTGCACTGTGGCCTTATCTGGATGCTCATTGCCTGTTGTCTGGCTGCCACCCACGTCCATGACTTGTGTTTCATGGCTGTTGTGTGGGGGCTGCCACAAGGTTGGCAAGGAGCTCCTCTGTTGCTGTAAGTGGAGCCTGTGTGGCTGGACCCCCACCTGTAGCAGTACAGTCCTTGGCCACGGCAGCAGCCATTTGCCAGGCATGACGTATCAAGTCAGTTGCCCAATGCCTGACCTGATCATATGTGCGGCCATGGTGGCCCAAGGCATTAACTCTGTGGATAAGGTCATCCCACAGGGCATCTGCTCTCGCAGATTTTGTCAGCTATGGCCAAACAGCACTGCATGGTGCTGGATTATTGCATCAGTGATAGCTGCATTCTCATCTGCAGTATTTACTGGCTGACGCTGCATGCCACCTGGTGGACATAAACAGGGAAACACGTCACAGGACCTCAGACATTACCCAGAGTTATTTACAGAGCCAGCACATCAGTATTGCCATCACTTACAACCACAGCATACCCCTGTCATCTATCAGCACAGTATGAATCTGCATTGCACTCCTGGTCCTGATATGTCATATTCCCCCCAGTGAAGGCCAGTACATTGCATAAACCATCATTCATCATTCACATCTGTGTAGAGGGATGACAGTGGCCATCTTCCTTGCAGATGAGATGTCAGTGGTGCTCAGGCTTGCTTGCATAGAGTGTGTAATGGAGCTGGAAGCATATGCCTGAGTTCATGTAGGATGCAGACAGGAATGTTATCAAGTCCCATGGAGACTTGCTTTTGTTGACTTTGATTAGGTAGTACACACCTGCTTCCTGATGATGATGAGGGGAGGGGTGTGGATGCTATGCATAAACACCTATACTGATGGTAAGCCAGGGGGGTGATGCTTGCCTTAAACCTGTCTGCAGAAGGTTGGCTATAGCTATGGTGTGTGTATGTGGTGTGATTGACCACCATTACAGGGTGGGTTGGGTTGTTGCCTCTAAGATTGCAGACATATGTGAAGACAGCCTTGTGATTGCCCTTGGTGGATGTGTCCAATTTGTACTCATAGTTAGCCTAACAGTAATCCACCTGTGATCTTATATGCTTGTTCAAACAAAGCCTGATGTGCTGCAAAGTTGGTGCCTTCTCCTACTTTGCCCAGTATAGCCAATATAGTGACCAGTTATGTGGTTTGTGTATTGCTGATGTCCAGCAAAGGGGATTACTCTACCTTGGTGGACACAGGTTTTACAAGTAAGGTATTGCTGAGTCCATACAGTAGGTGGTCATATAGTTATTTGTAGTAGGCATGGACACAAGGTCATGATACAGTTGGACACCTCCCCAATTTCAACCTGATAATCATGCTTATTCTAGTACCCATGCCTGTGTCAGGGCAATGCAACAACCAGTAGCTGTAGAAATCAAACTCTGTTGGATGAATGGAAACTAAGATTATACATGTGTACAACATGTACAGCTTATTTACCTGACGTTCTGCATCCCATGTCTGTTGTTATGAGGCAGCCAGCTACATCGACTCATACATACATGTGCACAGATAATACCTGATATACATTTCTGTTCTATGTCAGTATTGCACACTGTATTTTCTCTCTTGCTGCTCAGTCATTCCTGTCAACCTGTTAGAGCAGGACATCTGGAGGATGCCACACATACATGGTGGGAGATGGTCAAAAATTAGTGATACTTTCTTAATATTGCTGTAACACAGTTAAGTCATTTGATAGTACAGTAGCCTTAGGATTCGCAGACATACCCTGTAGGATGCCAAGAGTGTTTTGGAGGTGAAAAGAGTGTTGGATAGAGTGATGTTTATGAAGCTGGACATTGATGGTGTAATGATGACTGTTGTTAGTGTATATGGCCTGCAAGTTGGATATGCGATGGATGAGACAGGAAAAACTTTGGAGTGAGTTGGATGAAGTGGTGATTTTCAAGTTGAAATGGGCATGTTGGTGAAGGGAACAAAGGGGATGCAGAAGTGATGGGTAGGTATGGTGTTAAGCAAAGGAATGCAGAATGTGAGATTGTGGCGGAGTTTGTAAAAAGGATGGACATGGCTGTGGTGAATATGTATTTTTAACAAAACAGAGGAGCATAGGGTGACATACAAGAGTGGAGGAAGATCCACAGAGGTAGATTATATCCTATGCAGGAGGGCTAATTTGAAGGGGATTGGGGGACTGTAAAGTGGTGACAGGGAAAGTGTAGTTAGGCAGTATGGTATGTTGGCCTGTGGGATGAAGTTGGTGATCAAGAAGAGGGCGAGGAGTGTGAGGCCAGCACCAAGGATCAAATGGTGGAAATTGAAAAAGGGTGATTGTGAGGTTGAGTTCAGGGAAGAGTTAAGGCAGATAGTGGGTGGCAGTGAAGAGTTACTAAATATCTGGGTAACTACAGCAAAACAAGTAAGGGAGACAACTAGAAAGGTACTTGGTGTGACATCTGGACAGAGGAAGGAGGACAAGGAGACCTGGTAGTGGAATGAGAAAGTACAGGGAAGTATGCAGAGAAAGAGGTTGGTGAAGAAGAAGTGGGATTGTCAGAGAGATGAAGAAAGTAGACAGGAGTATAAGGAGATGAAGTGCATGGCGAAAGCTAAGGATGAGGCATATGAAGGGTTGTATGAAAGGTTGGAAACTGAGGATGGTGAAAAGGACCTGTACTGTTTGGCTAGACAAAGCGACTGAGCTGGAAAGGATGTGCAGCAGATAAGGGTGATAAAGGATAATAAGGGAAATGTACTCACAAGCAAGGAGAGTGTGTTGAGCAGATGGAAAGAGTACTTTGAGGGGTTGACGAATGAAGAGAATGAGAGAGAAACAGAGAAGGTTGTATGCTGTGGGTATGGTGAAGCAGGAAGTGCAACGGATTTGCAAGGAGGAAGTAAGGATAGCTATGAAGAGGATTCAGAATGGAAAGGCTGTTGGTCCAGATGACATACCCATGGATACATGGAGGTGTTTAGGAGAAATGGCAGTGGTGTTTTTAATCAGATTGTTTAATGAAATCTTGGAAAATGAGAGGATGCATGAGGAGTGGAGAAGAAGTGTTTGGGTACCGATTATAAGAATAAGGGTGATCAGTCACAGCATGAAGTTATGGGAACGAGTAGTGGAAGCTAGGATAAGAAGTGAGATGATGATTAGTGATCAGCAGTATGGTTTTGTGCCAGGAAAGAGCACTACATATGTGATGTTTGCTCTGAGAGTGTTGATGGAGAAGGTCAGAAGGAGTTGCGTTGTGTCTTTGTAGACTAAGAGAAAGCATATGATGGGGTGCCTACAGAGGACTTGTGGAATTGTATGAGAAAGTCAGGAATGGCAGAGGAATCTGTAAGAGTGCTACAGGATATGTACAAGGGTAGTGTGATAGCAGTGAGTTCTGTGGTGAGAGTGACAGATGCATTTAAGGTGGAGGTGGGATTACATCATGGATCAGCTCTAAGCCCTTTCTTATTTGCAGTGGTGATGGACAGGTTGACAGACAAGATCAGACAGGAGTCCCCGTTGACTGTGATGTTTGCAGATGACATTGTGATCTTTAGGAAGACTACGGAACAGGTTGAGGAGACACTAGAGAGGTGGAGATAGGCTCTAGAGAAGGGAGAAATGAAGGTCAGCAGGACTAAGACAGAATATATGTGTGTGAATGGGAGGGAGGCTAGATGAATGGTGAGGATGCAGGGAGTAGAGTTTGCAAAGGTGGATGAGTTTAAATAAACAGTTCAAAGTAATGACGAGTGTGTGGGAGAGGTGAAGAAGACAGTACAGGCAGGATGGGGAGGGTGAAGAAGAGTGTCAGGAGTGATTTGTGACAGACGAGTACCATTAAGAGTAAGAGGAAAGGGCTACAAGAGGGTAGTGAGACCAGCTATGTTATATGGGTTGGAGACAGTGGCATTGACAATAAGGCAGGAGTCAGAGCTGGACGTGGCAGAGTTAAAGATGTTAAGATTTGCATTGGGTGTGATGAGGGTGGACAGGATTAGGAATATGTATGTTAGAGGGTCATCCCAGGTTGGACGGTTTGGAGACAAAGCCAGAGAGTAGTGGGATTATGTTGGTTTGGACATGTGCTGAGGAGGGATGCTGAATATATTGGGAAAAGGATGGTAAGGATGAAGCTGCCAGGTAAGAGGAAAAGAGGAAGGCCTAAGATAAGGTTCATGGATGTGGTGATAGTGGACATGCAGGTGGTTGGTGTGACAGAGCAAGATGCAGAGGACAGGAAGAAATGGAGACAGATGATCCACTGTGGCGACCCATAACAGGAACAGCCAAAAGAAAGAGAAGGAGATGTTGTAATGTCAGTCTTTACAGGTTGCCAATGATTTGCCACACATAACACAGCTCTATAAGTAAATGACTACAAAGATAAGGCACACATATGGTCAGTATGCATAACACAGTTGAATGGTATAAGCTCAGTATATCACATGCAGTTCAACACACACATCTGCAACAATAGTTAACTATGCAAATACCCTGTATAGGTCTCTCACATTTCTGAGGCAAACATGTATATCATAGTTGTATTCACGATTAACATATGGATAGCTACGTCATCCCAGTAGCTGACCTAGTAGTGTCACAGTCAGTATTGTTCAACACACACTACAGTAGTAGTCATATGTGAGCCATCCTTTCATGAGGTGACTCAGGAGCCTGAGCTGTGATCTATGTCACTGCAGACAGACCCAGATGCTATGACCATAGGTTCTGATTAGCAATACATCAGTACCGCAAGTCTTGTTGAGACATATTTGTTGAACTTCCTATTTCCCATTATTACATATCCCTTACTGCATTCCATCACATGCTTACATATTTGACATACTTTTTTTACAAGTATGGCTGGTTTGATTCCAATTTGTGTTGGTTTGTTTCTCTGTCTGTCTGTATCTCTCTCTCTCACTCCAAGATGGAGGGTATATATCTGTTTTACATAGGCAGCAGCTTGCCTTTTGTAGGTAATGCTCATGAGCAGTTGATGGCCTGTGCACCAATTGGTGTCCCCCACTTGCTAATTGCATGCAGAACAGCTGTATTGTTATTCCTATAGCCAATGGCATGGCCACAGACTCCTGCAATTGAGTACTTCATGTGGGTGTTGCCTCTTTTCCTTGCCTGTGAGGAGGACAGAGGGTAGTTGGAAATACCTCTTACAATGAAAACTGTGGAGACAGCCCAACAAACTGGGAGAGAATGTTCCATACACAGGGACAGAATGTAAGTATTGCTGTTATACAGTTGAATTAATACTAGTTTAACAGGGTTTGTGTGGACATGGCTTTTCTGTGTTATTTTAAGTCTGACAGTGCTGTGTGGTTGACATAACTCTCAACTGTAGGGCTATCCACAGAATGGCCAGAGTTTGGACTCTCATGTTTGGTGTGTTCCTCAGACATCTTTTGTCTTTGGAAAATCAGTAGCATACGCTAAGGATTGCAGTCAGTAAATGTTATGATCCATTTGTGTTTCTGACTCCATATCACTCAGAAAAGATATGTTACAACAAACCCTGTTACACCAGCAACTGTCTCAGTTTATAACACAATATTTCACATATGCCCCTGTTTTTGGGCCTCTGTCCCCCAAGTATGTCAGGCTTTGTCCAGATGTCATGCAGTAAGAGGTTGATAGGTAGGGTATATCATTATTCATTGCCTTCATTCCTGATACCATCCCAGTGATGTATCAGAATGCCAGACGTGTTATGCATAATAGGTCTTATATATGAGGAAAACGCCTGGTCATTCTGCAGGACTCTGAACAGTTGAGAGGTCTGTGTATTTCTGGCGATTGTTGACAGACTGTCAGGATTGTGTAGCAGTGTAGTGTGTAAATGTGATTTGGCCTGTGTAGGGAGGAGGGTAGATATATGTGTTATGGCTCCTTTTCTATCTGACTGTGCATGCTGCTCCAGTTTCTGGTGGTCTATCGGCTGTATATGTTTGTAGGGGCAGACTGAGACATGCCCTGTACCACGGTCAGGCATCATACTACTCTATGAATTGGGCCAGTATATGTAGGGGTAGTATGTGAGTGACAAACAAGATGAGATGTTTTTGTTCATACTCTAGTGTTCATTTGGCTTACCAGTATGTCACTGTGACTGTGGTGAAATTGGCTGTGGGTATGCACTTTCACACTGGTGTCTGTTTTTCCGTGCTGTTACATCTCTGTAGTGTCCAATATATTTGCAAATACATGTGTAATTCCCCATAGCGGATTTTGGTTGGTGTTGTGTCAGTCTGACTGTAGTTTGGACAGTGCTTGGTGACATGGTTAGCAGCTGAGTGTAGTTTCCCTAATGTGATGTCATGTCCAGATATTTGTAGGATGTACTGTTGCCTGGCCCTCATACGTGTTGTGTATTTCTGACACATCAGTGGGATGATGTGAGGATTTAAGTCACTAACTAGTGAGAAGTAATTGAGTGTTGGACATGTGCTATTTCAGTCAATATATGTAAGGACAGACAGGAGGGTGTTACTGCAGCAACTGTGTCAGTATTTCAGATATGTCCCTATTTTCATGGCTTTCTCCCCCCACTTAGTCAGGCTTGGTCCAGATTTGTTGCACTAAGGGGTCCTGGGCATACCTCTCAACTGTCGGATTGTTTCAGAATGTCCAGGTTTATTGCTCGTATTTCTGGTCTGTTCCACAGATTCATTATTTTTATTTCCCTGGTAAATCACTGTGATGATATGAGGATTTCTGTCAGTAAATGTTGACATACATTTCAGTTGCAGAACTCACATCATTCAGAATATGTATGCTGAAACAAACCCTGTCACTCTGGCAACATTCTATATTCATAAGAGCAATATTTAAAATATGTCCCTAGTTTTGGCCCATTGTCCCTCCATTTTGACAGCCCTTGGCCAGATTTCTTGCACTAAGAGGTTGAGAGGTATGGTTCTGAGGTATGACTCCACTACATGTTATGAGCATATATACATGTGTATATGTATATATACAAAACCTGAATGATTCTATAGAATCTTTTCCCTACTGTTGAATGACTCTACTGCATGATATATGTGAAAAAGCATCCACAATTTGTACAGCCCAAATGATGTAGTGGCACAGTCTTCTGACTATGGTGTAAAGGGCTCTGGGTTCGAGACTTGGCAGGGCTGATTATCTTGTTGCTAGGCAGAACAGTGGCTGATGGAAACAGAGAGATTAAAGCAGTTTTAAGCAGGTTTGCATGACGCTAAGCAATGCTAACATATGGTTAAACGTAGAGATCCTTAATCTGTGTTGGTTTCACTTAGCATCACACAAACTCACTTACTCCCGCTTACACCTGCACTAATTTCTTTAAAAGAAGAGAAAGGGATGATAGGAAAGTGGTGATAAAGGGGCCCACAGAAGGAAAAACAGTATGAAAGATAACTAGGGATGTGCAGGATGGGTGTAGGGAGGTCCATTTGTGTCCAGCTGTGCATTTATACAGAACGTGGAGGTGAATTTAGACACTCAAACCCCAGAGAGAGGGATGACAACAGAAATGTGTTGTCAAGCCAATTGGACCAAATTACATGTGTCCAGTGGACATGTCTGAAAAATGGATAGCTATGTATGGGGTGATATTTTTTGGGGGACAGATGGCCTTTTCTTTTTTTTAAGGTGAGAGTGGGATGTTGGAGAATGATTGTAAGTACATCTGAGGAGTTAGGTTGGGTAGTGAGATTGACAAGACAGCAGACAGGGGGTAAACACATTTGACGGAGAGAGTGGTTGAGAATCCGAAGTCCATGGGCCCCCATATGGTTACAGTGGTATTGAGATCCACACCCATGGGCAGTCACCACTGCAGCTTCACAGCCCCAAAGGTGGCTGTGCTGGGGGCTGGACAGGAGGGGCGGCCTACTCCTCAAGGTGCTCCATGCGGCCCTCAATCTGGCACAGCTGCTCTCCAAACTTTGATTGAAGAGTGCTGTGCACCAAACCCCGGACCTGACTGTGGGTGACAGCCTCCTGTCAATGCCCACTCCCGGGGGATGGCTCCCATCCCCTGGAGTGGTTTCACCCAAAGGTGGTGCAGGAACAACAGATGAGGGAGATCTGGGTTGGGTCCCAAATGTGCTGGGGCCCAGTGCCATGGCCAGATGAGGTGGGACAGGCTGATCCACTGGGATCTGCCTTCCCAAATATGCTATGGTGTTGAGGTTTTATAAAATATGTTGGTTAGTCATGAACTACACATTTCACGATTAGTTATAACAGCATGCATGGGTGTTACAATTAACCCCATGAAACAGATTTGAAACAGTTGTATAGCAAGAAGAAAACATGCATAAATGGAACAAAAATATGCATTGTAACAGCATGGTAGTAATACTGACAGCAACAGGCCACCAACAATGGTATTTGAACAAGATATGTTAACATGCAAGTAATCAAACATATTAATAATGATAATATGCTTCTAATTTCCACAACATTACTGCTCAATACTCTATGGGTCTGCCCTTACTTTACATCTACCTATGGCCATAGCTTCTGTAGTACAAGCATACCTATTAAACTGTCAGCCTGGAATGGTATGAGGCAAACTGTGACAAATCTGGGTACATGACTAGAGGGGACTCATACATGTCAGGGTTACATATCTGTCACAGGAGGGATACCCTGAACTGCTGTTATGTGAGTGTGCTACTGGCATACATCAACTGGTTTCCTATCTGTGTCCAGGATTATTTGCAGCAGTGACCACTAGCCATTGGGAACATACCTCTCAACCTCTTAAAGCATGAGATCTGGACAAAGCCATACATAACAGTTGGACAAAGGCCCATAAATATGGATAATTTTTAGATATTGTTCTTACAAACTTAGAATGTTGATAAAATAACAGGTTTTGCCTTTCCATGACTTTTCTGATGGATATGACATCTGACACTTGTATGTCTATCATTATTTTCTAACTTCAGTCTATAATGGTTTGCCACTGATTAGCCATGACAACACTACTTTATGTAAAACAGAACAAAAATCTGGGACAAATATCTAGACATTCAGTGAATAACTGTACCATTGAGAAGTATGATTCAGGAAGAGTGCTTATTGTAAGCACCTACTCTGCTGTCATTTGCAGGCATGTGGTGGGACAATTGAACAGTTGTACACAGTTTATTAGTAGGGTCTATATTATATAACTGAAGTTTTATAACTTCAAATACCATATGATCGACACCATATGGTCAAAGTTATAAAACTTCAAATATATATAAAAAAAAATAAAACAAGGAAACACAACACTAAGGGTTGTAAGCAGGGGGGCAAGACCCATGCACCCCCCCCCCGCTCTTTAAATATACCAGCTTCGAGAACGCACTATAATGCGGTAAAGGTAAGATTTCCCTTTACTGCACTTTACTGTGATCTCGGAGTTGGTATATTTAAAGAGCGGGGAGTGTGGGGGTGCAGGGGGCTTGCCCTCCTGCTTTAAAGTGTCAGGTAATGTTTTTTTTTATATTTTTTATACATATTCAAAGTTTTATAACTTCGAACATATGGTGTCGATCATATGGTATTCGAAGTTATAAAACTTCAGTTATATAATATAGACCCTATTAGTATACCCTTAATACAGCGACTGGCAACATTTACTTACCTGTAAAACCTGTGAGTAAAATATCTGTTAACACTTCCTCACTGATTTTACATTTATTCCTGATTCCTTGTGTGCAGATATGCACACATCATAGTACCACTCTCTGGATTTGAACCATGTCTGGGTGTGCAAAACTAACAACTAAACTATCTTTCATCACACTGAGCTACTGGGAAACTGCTTTTTGTGGTTTAATGGTTTCTACTTAATACTCTCTTGGTCTGAACTTGTAATCCTGTGATGCATGCATGACAGATAGTTATTGTACTGTGCATTACTCCTTTTGATTACTACAACCTAGAAAGCAAAGTTTTTTTAAGGGTCTTTATTGTACTTCAATAGTCGTCAGTCATACTTTTTTATTTATTCAGTTCACACAGTAACAGTATACCTACTAGCAGTAAGCAATGTACTCCTTCTTACCTATTTTAACAATATACTGCAAAATAGATTTGTACTCACCAGCCTGTTGGCGCAGCCTCAGCAGTGTGTCACCATGGGCTTCAATGTTCACAGCCCTCTCTGCTGCAGTTGTAGGGGAGAAAAACACACATTATGCATATCTGTCTATCACATTCTCAGGCTAGTATTTGCTGCAAACTACTTGATAATGATACTTACACACTACTGGAGCATTCTGGGCCTGTCCAGCTTGGATCCACTGGTCCAAGAGCACCCTCTTCCTACACTTAAGGTTGGCATAGTGGTGCTGTACCTGCTAACCAATCTGGGGGATGCCAGTAGCATTGGTGAGGTCACATGCGAGGTAGTCCCAGGCCTCCACTTTATATTGGGAGCCCTGGTACTAGCCCTGCAGCAGTCTCTCCTCATGTTTTTTAACAAGGAGTCCAGCCATGACCCTGGACTCCCAAATGCTCCAGCATTGAGCCTGAAAGTGCACACTCTCTCCTATGCCAGCCATTGTATCAGCACAGATGGACTATAACAAATTATGGCTGTATTCCTGCCTGTGCCATTTAAATAGTGCGATATTCCACCCTTTGCTGTCATTGGACCATTTTGAAAAGGTTAATCTCTGGTAAGCAGTGCACAAATCCACTAAACCAGTTTTAACACTGCTTAAAGGGGAAGTTGTTGAGCAGTGTTTAGCAGTGCACAAATCCACTTAGCTGAGCTACCTGCTGTTTAGCATTCACATCTTAGCAATGGTTACACTTGCTAAGCATTGTTAGCCATTGCTCACTTTTAATTTTTTAAATATATCAGAGGACTGACTTTATTTATTAAGTGTATATGATGTACCTTACTTGACATCCCTCTATTTGCTTTCCTTACATTTGCAAGGGGTGTGACTGTACTGCATGGGGCACTTGTGTGTACATGGGTGGTTTCACATGTTATATGCACTCACACTTACATTGTACACCAGCTGCACTACACTGGTTGACAAAAAAACAGTTGCTACATAATCGAAGTTTAAAAAAATAATTTTAATACTACTTTCCCATATAAAAACACGTTTCTTGTCTTGGTACTCAAACCGTGAACGCCTGTATGTAAAGCCAGGACTTTAACCACTACACTATTGTTAGTTGGAAATTTCAGCTGTATATTTATATTTATCTCCAATGTGATGTTTAACCTATGGTAAGCAGAGGGCCATAATGTGCACACCTGCTTAGCTATGCTTAAACATACCTTAGCCTAGAAAAAAAATTATAATATTATTATTATATTATCTACTGCCAATCATTAGCGGACCGGAGTTCTGCTGTGGCGACCCCTAACCGGGAAAAGCCGAAAGACACAACAAGTGAGTATTGTGGTGTTCTGACAAGTCATTGAGGACTGCAATCAGGAAATAATGACATACATTTGGCTTTCAGGCTTCTATCTTTCAGAGATTCCTGCTAATACATATCCTGTTTTCTATCAACTTTCTAAGTATGTGAGGGCAATTTTTCAGAAGTGTCCCTATTTTTATTGTTTTGTCTCTCCATTATTTGTGCCTTTGTCCACATGGACTGCTGTCAGGGAATATTGGCATACATTTGCTTTCAGACTTCAATCCTTCAGTAATTCATGTTAATGCATGACCTGTTTTCTATCAACTTTCTAAGTTTGTGAGAGCAGTATGTATGATGTGTCCCTTTTCAGGGATTTATCCCCCATTACTTGTGCATTTCTACACATTTCCTGCTTTAGCAGGTTGCAGAGGTGTCGTACAACACTTTTACAATGCAGGGTGTGTGTCACAGAACCTGTCACACACCCTCTGCATTGCTTTCCTGCTGCTATATGTATTTCTGTGTCCGCGGACACTTAAATGATCATTTATTTCATTTTAGTGTCCGCGAACACTGAAATATTGGCATAATATTAGAGTAATTCTCTAATATTATGTGTGATCGTATTAGAAAGTGCTCTACAGCACTTTCTGAGTGCAGAGGGCATTTCCAATGTCCGTGCACTACTTGAACACACCCCCTGCACTTGTTCACTGTTCATGTCCGTATATGTTAAGCAAAGCATCTTCATGAATATGCAAAACGCACCGCTGTGCTATACAGACATGAACCACTCTGTGCAGGAATAGCACTATTCGTGCGCAGATTTTATTGAATCCCAGTGCATGGGTTTTCTGCTGTCCACCATAACAAGTGAAACAGATCTGAGAGGCAAACTATGTAAATTGCCCAAGCCCAATAATTACATCACTATGGACACTTCAGCAGAAACATTTTAATATATTACATGGCCGAATGGCTGTCCCTTCATTCACTCCTTTACATGTTAGCAGCCCACCCTCACTTGCAGAACTTGTCGTACATAAATAAAGAAGTATTTCAGATAGGTATCTGGGCAAGACAGCATACTTATTTTAAATTTCCTCCCACAACTGTGTTAATATTATATTCTAGTACATATTAATGGATTTGTCTGGTTTATATCTCAATGTTTTTGTCCTGTATGGAAAGCTGGCCCATAACACAGAATACATTACATGCCTCACCACAGCCACAAAACATTATAAGAATTTTGGCAAGAACACTATGCAGCACATAGCACTGAACACCTGAGGCTTCCTAATGCAGAAAAGCAGTACACGCAATGACAGACTTGCCTGTCTGTACATGGCAACAATCTTACTGGTTTTTCCTCCGTGTGCTCCCTTCTTGCGTGGCCCCTCTTTGTCAGTGAGCATGGCATTACCTGATAAGAAAAAAGACAGTTATTCACCAAAATAATAATATATCTTCAAAGCAATGCAGGTCCAAATGAGGAAAGCTTCATGTTACTAAACATTCTAGGTAGAACTCGTAGAAGTGTTATGCAGTGTATGAGGGTAGAGCCATAAGAAATGCACAAAAAGCCCAAACACACCTCATAAAAACACTGCATCAGGGCTGGATCCAACCTACATTAAAGGACATGTATGTCAATGATGCCCAGAACATAACATGCCCAGAACATATGCAGATAAGTTTGCCCGCAAGAATGGCACTATTAATTGAATTCTGAAACAGCTATAATGAGAACTGGGGCATTTAGCTAGGAGAGAGCTGCAGAGCACCAGCAGCCGTTTACCACCTGACTCTGTGTCTCTCAGCCAAGGCACAGTAAGATGCATTAGTGTTACAGGTGTCCAATGCAGCTAGCCAAATTACAAGCAAGTCCCAAAAACTGAAATTCACAGAGACATGAGATATTAGCACACAATCACAGCTGTTATAGACATTCTTCTGTATATCTGGTCCACAAACATATATATTTACAGAGATAATATAAATATAAACACACACGCATGTATATACAATTTTTGTATATATAGGCATACATATCTATGTGTCTATATTCAAATTTTAGTCAAGAAACACATTTAGTTTCTTCATAAGAGGTAAGGTTTATTTACAGAACACAAGTACTATTGCCAGAAAGCAACCAGAAAGAAAAATTACAACAGAATGACTAATTTGCAACAAGGTAAATAGTTCAGTTGATACACCATGGTCAAGGCAATGGTTACAGGTGCACAGGAATTCATTTAAAAGTTAACAGTCTTTTCTGAATTTGTCTCCGTCTTTTGTGCCAAACAGTCCTTTTCTCCAAAATGAGAACTACAAGAAAAAGTTTTGGAGAACAATTACTATTTGCTTACACAAAAAGTTTAAAATCTCTCAACAGATTTAAAGTTTCTCACCAAGTTTTAAAGTCCCTGACCACTAAGACTTCCTTTGCATAATTTAAAACAATCTTTTACCAGGTTCTCTCCAGTTTGACACAAACAACAAGCAGAGTCTTTGCTGTCAGGACTTCTCATGACAAATACAAACCTCTCATGGCATGCTTGCCTCAGAGCTGATTGTCTTAACCATGAACTCAGTTACGTGGTCCAGATTCCTCTAGACTTCACATCAGCCTCTACCATCTTGTGAGTGATTAATCATCAATCTCCCACCTGTGAACTCAGATTTGCAGGCTTAAAAGTGTCAGTCACCTTTACCCTGACCTGTTATATTCTCCTGTTAAAGGCCTTTCTAGACACTGTAGGTTAATTCAAATACTCATCATTTTCACTGAATTACTGGCTCTCCTATGAATCCCGCATGTTGTGCACTGTTTGCATAACTGATGGGCAGTCACTTGTTTCAACCACCACACTATTTCATATCCTTCCACCAGATGGAACCCACTGGTGTCAAGCATGACAGAAAATCTGTTAGCCCCAGCTGAACTATTTATATTGTGATGGTAAACACCAGGGTAATGTTGGACCTGGAAGCAGAACAGTTGAAGTGTTATGGCCTACATGCTTAGTTTCATATTCCCTTCCTTTTACTGATGAAGCCATTGGCGGAGGTGTGATGTGCAACCATTGTGAATTCTGCGCCCATCGAGTAACAGAGCAGTGAAATCAAGGCCTAACTGATGGCCAGACATTCTCTTTCATTGGTAGAATACTTAGCTTATATTTTCTAATGACAGAGCATACCATGTGTTCTTCATTGCCTACCTTTTTTCTATTAATGTGGCCTCCAACCCAAGCCAGCCTCTTAGGCATCTGTATATACAGTAAAGGACTGTAGGTAGTCAGGGGACACCAAGACTGGCTCTGTGCACAGGCTTTGCTTCACCCTCTGGAATGCATCTTCAGCCTCTGGGATCCACTTGACTCACATCAGGAGTCAGTGCTAGATCATGGTTAAATGGGCCTCTAGGCAGGGTAGTGAACCCGGGCCATGATCTAGCACTGACTCCTGATGTGAGTCAGGAGTCAGTGCTAGATCATGGTTAAATGGGCCTCTAGGCAGGGTAGTGGACCAGGGCCCCTCATCTATACCATCGTCCCTTTATGTGACCACATCTCCCGAGTTACCATAAAATAATGTTCAGATTTCCCAGTGTGCATACTATTTTGTTCTTTATATTTACAATGCTTATTTCATTTAGTTATTTATTTGTTTTTGTTTACTGGGAAAGTCCATCTGGATTTGATAAAACCCCTTTTTATTGGAGAGCCAGAAAGAAAAGCTCCAGATATTACATCTTATTACATGCAAATAGAAAGGTTGGTTGTGGTGGTGTAATTATTAGCATTGTCACCTCATAGCAAGGGGTTTTCTGGTTCGATTCTTGGCTAGAGTGCCTTCTGTGCTGAGTCTGCGTGTCCTCCTTGTGGTCAAGAGACTCTTTTTAAAGACATGCAGGTAGGTGGGTGTGTATGTATGTGCCTTCTGTGAGGGTTGGGCACCAGGCTGGCAGCTTGACACCATAAAAACACCACTGCCAATCAATCTGCAGACCAGTGATATGCTGTGATGACCCCTAACCGGGAAAAGCCGAAAGACATTGCTTACATACAAATACAAAAGTGCAGAAATTCAAAAGAATTTCATCACCAGATATTAGTTAATACCAAAAGTAGAATTACAATTATAAAAAATCAGTTAAAAGTCTTAGTTAAAGCAACATAAATGTGGGGGAAAAGCTATATATTACTTAAAGACATCAATGCATTGTTAAGTCTCAACAGTTTTGCAATGCTGAGAGAGTAGTATGATTTTTCTTCTCTCTGACATTTAAATTTATTTTTTATTTTAGATGTTAACAGCAAAAACACTTGGGCCATTTGTTAAACAAAGCAAAAAATGCCATTACAGTAAATCTTTTAACTGTCCTTGTTGGAGAAACTTTCTGATTTCAGGCGTGATTTATATCTGCACATGATATGCCTATTTTTAGAGTTATGCCCCTATGCTCAGTTTATCCCCTCATATATTTTTCTGAATTTCCCTCATCACATGTGATGTTTTGGAGCCGTCTAGTACACATAAAACCAAACTACATGAACAATATATTACTGGCACCAATAATTTAAAGAAAGAGAACACACATCTTACATCTCCTTCTTTCAGAAGTAAAAATAAATTATATTTCTTGGTAGAATTTTGCTGTACAGACCATACACTGCCTCTTTGATAATACACTTACATTCTTCCGTTATTTTTGTTAAGTTCTGTTTTTTAAGCATGTTTCTGAGCAAGATCCCACACATTCTTACTGAAAGCAGGAAGAGTTATTTGTTATTTGGTATCCAAATTTTATTATACTTAGATGTCCAGATTTTTGGCTGGATCTGCTTACTTTTCAATGGCCGTTGTTCCTATTTTCAATGTCTGCAGGTTGAAATGTATGCACTGAAAATAGATTCAGCATGACTGATAGTAAAGCGATATTCCCTTGAAACCCAAAGTGCACCTGATATGCTATTAAAATAAAAAAGAGACGACTAATTTTGTGGTTAATTTCCTGCTTGCTTGGACTCTGACAGTTACATGTATGGATGCACCTACCAGAGGCATCATTCAGTTACAAATTTTGAAAAAGCAGAAAATCCCCAAATACACGGGGGGTCTGGAACAATCTCCCCAGAGATTTATTCATCAGCTTTGTTTTTTCCTGCATCCATAAACATTTAAATAAAAACTGGAGTGAAGTGATGCATTCTAGTCATTCTTAGCATGTTAAAGCTATCTTATTGAAGAAGGTAAATTTAGATAATCTAGATTTATCAAAGAACTGGAATTTGGCTTTTTCGTTTATCACATATATGTTTACCTTGAGTAGAAGCCATTAAATACCAATTTTGAAAGTGAAAAAAGTTGCCCCAAGACATTTGTCATTTCTGACAAGTGTAGAAAATAAAAACAAGTCATGCTTCTCCAGACTGACATCTTACAGTATGCTGCTGGTGACCTGTTTATCAACAGAAAATGATAAAGAGGGACTGAAAACTGTCTCTGTTCAGGGAAACTGGCCAATTATAGTTGGGAAGGTGACTTCTTTTGTTATATTGATAACAAAATTCAAAAGAAGTGAAGAAAGGCACCAACAATAACTGGAATCCACGCATAAAGTACCTCAAGACTGGAACCACACGAGGTGCTTTTGTAAAAACAGATTTATTCCAATAATCCACAAGTTAAAATCACTGCACACAAACCACATAAACGCAATTCTATACACCAGTGTTTTCGTCTCTCCCATAAAGACTTCATCAGATGACCATTTTAAATTTAATTAACCTATTTATACTCTCATTAATCAGATCAAATAAATAGATAATGCAATAATTAACCCATTCATTTCAGTTCATTCTGCCATAAAGCTGCATAGCAAATATGTAAACCATGACATTGTGTAGTACACTCACATTCAGTAAATAAACCATTAAAATAATAAATAAATTATTAAGAAAGCATGATTAGAACATATTGTTTCTTAAATAAATATAAAATTTAAAATGTTTATTTAAAAATTTATATATTTTCATTTTTTCCCCGATTAGGGGTTGCCACAGCAGAACTCCGGTCCGCTAATGATTGGCAGCAGATTTTTACAGTGTCAAATTGCCAGCCCAATGCCCAACCTTCAGCAAAGGCACACCCATTTACACATGTCTTTTGAACACCACTTGACCGCAGGGAGGACATGCAGACTCCACACAGAAGGCTCTCCAGCCGAGAATCAAACAGGAGTACCTTTTGCTGTGAGGCAACAACACTGCCGCTGCACCACCACAGCATTATAATCCTTAAAACAGTATTATAGCTTGGTATGTATCCCAAAACAAAGTATTATTGCACCATCTACTGACCATAATAAAAATTACATTGCAAATAATTATAATTTGGCAGATCTCAATTTAAGTAGTGGTAGGATGGATATATAGTCATTTAGGCCAGGGGGATTCGCTGCATCCAGGGTAACTTACCACCAAAGTTCCCTGAACTCAATTTTCTCCCCCCATGGCCCCCCTTTTGTTTGTTTTTTTACCTGTTCCAAAATGAAAAAGGCAAAGTCTGCTTTCAGACAAGGCTTTGTATGTTTATATAAAGCATTAGTTTCCTTTTTGGTAGTAATATCGTACTTGTGCTCGTAAATCCTTCTCTTTAGCCTACATTCAGTCTTACCCACGTAGATGGATCTACACTCTACACACACACAGCAAGATATACTATCCTTTTAGTGTCACAGTTAAAATAGCCTAAACTATTAATCCATCTATTCCTGCTCTCAATAAAAATCTTATCAGTATTCATTATGTTTACACATTGTGAACAGTGACCACACTTGTAAGTCCCTATTTTCCTTCTATTCTGTGCCTTATTATCACCACTATTCTCAAGGATGTTCTTTAAACTTTGTGAATTTTTGTACACTACTTTCAGAGGGTCAGTGGGTAATTTGTCCAAATCAGAAATGGTTATAAATCTTTCCCATTTAGCTTTGAAAATTCTCTTTGTAACTCCATTAAGGGCATTATATTCCAGAACAATGGCATCACTAAATTTAAATTCATGCTCGTATATTATAACATTTAAGAAATGTTCCTTTTGTCCTCGAATAGGTTTCAATTTAGGCTGCCTACCAGCTATTACTTCTGCCTTAACCCCCTCACTAAATCCAATGGGTACCCCCTTTCCAAAAACATTCCTTCCAATAACTCACACTCCTTTTGGAAATCAATGTCCAACGTGGTTATCCAGCTACCACAGACATATTAACTCTTAACTATATTCCTTTTACAGTGTGGAGGGTGTGCACTCCTACAATGGAGAAAAGAATTACAAAAGGTAGGCTTTCTGAATAATTTAGTTTCTAGGTTACCATTTACTTTGTACACTTCGACGTCTAGGTATGGCAAACTCATTAGAAAGGGTATAGGTAAAATCCAAAAAACTGGTAGCGTTTTTCATATAAACCATAAACTCTTCAAACTTCCCTCTAGTCCCTTTCCAGAACATTACTATGTCATCTAAAAACATCTTATAGAGGATCCAATGTGTTGCATACTCAGAACTCAATATGTACTTTTTCTCCCATTTAGCCAACACAAGGTTAGCATAGGTAGGGACACACGCTGCCCCCATCTCTAGTCCTTGTGTTTGTTGATAGAATTCACCCTTAAAGAATGTAAAATTGTATTTTAAAACCATTTCCGTTAAACCCATACATAATAACTTTTCATCATGACTCAAGTCACCATTATCGAAAATAATTTCTTCAAACAAATTCATCCCCTCTTGGTATGGGATACTTGAAAATAAGTCTATCATGTCTATGTTAATGAATGCTAAATCATCATGAAACAATTCCTGTGTAATTTCCTTCAGCAAGTCCCAAGAATCTTTTAGAATGGCTTTTGTTTTGACCCATACATGTTTAAGTTTATTGTCCACATACTTGGCCAAAGGGAGTGTCTTAGACCCTTCAGCCAAAACTATGGTCCTCAAAAGGGGATCTTTTTCATTATTATAGGTCTTGGGAACCTCGAATATGGAAGGCACTCTCAGTTTATCTACCTTTAAATATCTTAGCGTCTTTTCATTAATTAGCCCTTCCATATACATATCTTCCAATACATCATCAATCCTTCTATAGGCTATATTTACCTCATTTTTGACACACTAGAATATTTCACCTCATCCCTTAATATTTGATTCATTTTTCCTTCCTATATTATATTAGCCATTATTACTACTACCCCCCCCCCCATGTCGGGCTTCATAACCTGTACATCAGGGTTAAATTTCAATTAGTTAAGTATACTATTTTCTTTACTAATTAAATTAGGCCTATATTTAACTTTGACCTGTTCTTTACTTAATTCTCTCTCTATAATTTTCTCAAAGTTTTTTAACTGGGGGTGTAATGGTGGATTATATGTAGTTCTCCGTCTCAAACCCTGTTCAATCTCCATGGTACTGGAGGGTAGCATTAAACCCAAATTAATTTTTGTAATAAATAATTTAATATCCAGTAGTGTCTTAGTAAGGTCCCCCTTCTTAAATGGGATGAATTTCAAACCCTTAGACAATAAGCTAAAATGTTCTCTACCAAGCAATTCATTACAAAAATTGTAAATACAAAAACCATCTAAAACATGCTTATAACCATCCACTAATATTTCATTGTGGTTGGTTTGATTGAGGGGCATACCATCAAACTCTAGTATCTTCCTTTCCCCCTTCTCTCCCCCCCCAATAAAAATTTGGTTGTTGATATTCTGTTTTCTTCATAAGCCTCATGGACCTACGTAATGGTGGAAAATCCTGCTCATTCTCCAAATCCCCTACTTTTTGATTCCCATTATTTCCAAAATTCTGGTTCACACTACTAACTTCATTATACTGCTCATGGGAATAAAAAACACCATTCTGTCCATAACTTCGTGGCTTGGGGTAACATACATTATTTTTGTATTCATTACAATCACGTTCAAATTATTTCAACTTTCTTTGCACAACTTCCTCACATTTTTTGTCAATATCAGTTCTCACTTTAAAATATTTCTCATTCTCTTCCTTAATAGTAAATATAAGGTCATCTTTAATACACTGGTCCAACTCTTCTATTTCTTTTTGTACTTCCTCTTTAATCCTAATATTTTCTTTTATAATTACTTTTAAATACTCTAAACCACAATTATTGAACACATCCAGCAGTACTTATATGAACATTGTTTGGATATTTCCAAACACGTAGTCCCTTAGGGATTATCCCCCCTGCAATGCACTATTTTAAATAGCTGTTTTCAATGTCCAAAGTTCTATACTTTAACATGAGTTTAGGCAGTTTACTTAGTTTAACATTAAAAGTATCTGTTACAGCAGGTTGCATGCCAGCACAATCATTAACTTAGAATGAATATTTCATCCGTAGCCAGTCTCTAGTCTCTTTTTAATCTTTGTTAAAGTTAGTACCTGCTATTACTTGTGCTGCAACTTGTTGATTTTGTCCAGGTGTCACACAGTGTCATGGTTTACATGTTTACTATGCAGCTTTATGGCAGAATGAACTGAAATGAACAGCTTAATTATTGCATTATGTATTTATTTGATTTGATTGGTTTTCACTTTATTAATGAGAGTATAAATGGGTTAATTAAATTTAAAATGGTCATCTGATTAAGTCTTTATGGGAGAGACGAAAATGCTGGGGTATAGAAGTGCATTTATGTGGTTTGTGTGCTGTGATTTTTAACTTGTGGATTATTGGAATAAATCTGTTTTTACAAAAGCACCTCGTGTGGTTTCAGTCTTGTGGTACTTTTTGTGTGGATTGATAACAAAATGTTTTACCATTTGCAACATCTGACATTATTTTGACTTTATGGACTGCACCATCCCATACATTGTGTTTTTTGTCTTTATTTGTGATCATTGTGCTTAAATCAATTCTAGTTCTCTCCAGAAATGTTAAATTTGATTCTGAAAGAAACATACTCTGGTGCTTTTCACAGTGAATGCTACTCACTGTTCTTTTTTATAAATTTTGCAACATTAAACGCAGTCTAATCAATAAAATATATAATAATAAGAAGAAATAAAATGTTCCCCTTACCATGCCTTCTCTCCCTCCTGGGAAAAAATAAGAACAAAAATTCAGGTACCCTTTAAATACTCATTATTTAAAGTTTCCTTTCAAGAAAAATAAAGAAAAATTTCCACCAGTCTTATAAAGGAAAAGATGAGTTATTTTTAAGGTCAGTATTTCAGTTTGACAAAAGCAATCTTTTAGTCACAAAACACAGCAAATATAACAAGCATGCCACATTTTTAGAAATAATAGAAGGTTTATATTAAATCAAAGTAGAATTTGAACATTGTATAGGCATTGAGATGGGTAAAGTTATTAGTTTTATTTTTCAAGGAATTTATAATTAGACATGACCACCATTTGCATTATATTGCTGTGATGGCTTACTGGTTAATGACTGTGACTATAGTGTACAGGGTCCTGGGTTCAAGACCTACAAAGGCTGTTTACTTTTTCATTGGGAGGGTGGCCTAATGGTTAAGGTGTTTGCCTTACAAGCGCAAGGTGCAGGGTTTGAGTCTCACAAGGGATAATTGGCTAGGCTTAAAATGACTCACAAGGGCAGTTAGCTTAGTACTAACCTATGAACAACAGCCCACTAACCCACCACCATGGCAACAACATTTACAAACATTAACCCATCTCACTTTTGCAGGAAAAAGATAAATACATCACATTTCTAATCTTCTATTGAGTTACTTTCTTTCTGTATGATCTTATGGTTAACATTTGTGAAACCACAAGACCTGAAAGTTAATATAAGACATAGAATCAAATTGTTTTATTAACTGTATTCTGTATTTTATTTTGAGATGATACATTGTCCACATGCAACTGATGAAATACCTCTTAGAAAACAAATTACTATTCCCTCAGCAACATGGTTTCAGACCCTTTCATAGCACCACCACCACACTTGCATCATTCACTAATACCATCAATAACCACAGCAACAATGGCCTGGTAGTATCTGCAAATCTCTTAGACTTATCTAAAGCCTTTGACATGGTCAACAATGAAAAACTGCTTCATACACTAACCACCCTAAATCTCAGCTTCTCTACTATTTCTTTGTTTAAGAGCCACCTAGATGGTAGACAACAAGCTGTAAAATGGCTAAATCAGCTCTCTCCCTTAATGCCTGTCCCCATAGGGGTACCCCAAGGCTCCATCCTGGGTCCTCTACTCTTCACTCTATTTACTAATCAACTACCATCCACCATACCCAAAGCCTCAATAGTCCAATATGCAGATGATACCACCATTATCTGTGCAGACAACTCACTTGACCTCCTCCTCTCCCTAACACAAGAATGATTTTCTCTGGCTGAAACATGGATCACTAACCAAAACTCCATTCTAAACCCAGCCAAAGCTAAATTACTCCTATTCATCCCTCACAGATCTCCACCCTTTTCATCTAACTTTTCAATCTTCTCTCATAACAACACCACCATCACACCCAGCAGTCACGCCAAACTGCTAGGCCTTGAAATTGACAATAGCCTTAAATTTGACATTCATATCTCCCAGACCATAAAAAGAGTCCACAGAAAAATGGGCCTACTCTATCACAACAAACAGTTTCTCACCAGTCACTCTAAGGTTACCACAGCCAGGACAAACCTCCTATCGACCCTACTTTACGCCTCCCCCATGCTTACCAATCTCTGAAAAACTGAGCTCAACAAACTAGATAGCTGCTACAATAAAATAGCCAGATTTGCCACAGGATTACCTTCTAGAACCCACCATTGTGAAAGCCTCAAAAAACTCAACTGGCTAGAACTCCCCATGACCCTTCAAGTCAACCAGCAAGCACTTGCTCACAAAGCACTACATCATCCTGGCAACACAACAGCCCTGCAGCAACTATCCCAGCCTTATACCACTACCAGATCCCCGAGATCAAGTACCCAACACCTCCTTAAGATAGCAAACTTTAAAAATGAGGCAGGTAGATCCATTTATAGCCACTTCATCTCTAAAATTTGGAACTCCCTTACAGTGCACATAATAAATAACTCCACTACCCAATTCAAAAAACTACTCAAAACACACTTCCTGAATCACAGATTATGTACCTGTACTACCCCTGAATAGTAACTCATATGTCTCTGTTTTCTAGCAAATAGAGTAACAGCTTATTGGCTGTTTTTGTAATTTCTGCATGGGGTAATAGTATCACTGAACACTGTAAAGAAACCTAAAGGACAGAGTATGTCTCACATGTGTAGAAATGAGTTATGGAAGTTATCTACTCTATCTTCCTGCTATACTTGCTGTTAAACACCTCTATAACATGTATATATTAATGTAGCATGTGAATGTTGACAAATACACTCTGGTTAATTCACTATCTTATATGTACTATACTTCTATATGAAGTATAAAGACTGTGTACTCTATATTTTGCTTAATTGAACCTTTTGGTTGACATGTCTTTCTCTTGTTAATGATTTTTCTGCTGTGGAGCTTTTCTCCCCGGGCCTCCACTGAAAATGGACATATATCCAGTTGGACTCTCCTGGTTAACAGATTTCAAATAAAAATAAATAAATAAATACATTTAATGAACCTATAGCTTGCTTAATTTGGGATGAATTAAAAGAGGAAAGATACTAAGAAAGAAGTTTTTTTTTTTAAGATTCAAAAATTGGAATGTTAATGGAAATTTCCTTTGAGACTCATGAAGATAAAGACAAATAGGACCATGGAAAAGATATCCGAGTTAGATATGAAAAGTAATTTTTGTTAAATATTGAATATTGTAACATCATGAATATTAGTGGCTTTATCCGTGAGTAAAGTTAACCAAATGGATAGATGCCATATGTTGTTGATTATAACATAAAAAGTATTGACTGATTTCTAATTCCAAGTAAAAAAAGTTTAACAAAAATTGTAAAAAAAGAGGTAATTTCACAGTCTTTTATGTTGCAACCATGTTTATTATATAGGAGAGACATAATTTCCGAATGTTACTCAGTAATCCGTCTATATATATGGTGATTTCGAAAGTGATTGCTTTATAGTCAGATCTTACCAAGGAGGATGACACTGTAGGGGTGCTACAGTGGCTACCCATGTTGGTTAGTACCAGGTCCAGGATATTTTCACCTATTGTGGGGGTGTTGACCAGCTGATCCAATGCACTGGCATTGACGGAGTTGAGGAATCTCTGGGCATTTGTTTTTGATCTAGAATAGGTTAAAGTCACCCAGGATCAGGTTAGAGGGTTGAATCTTGATGGATTCAAGTAAGTCCAGATAGGTGGAGTGGGCCTCCTGAGTCATTGTTGGGGGTCTGTAGCTAACTATGATTTGAATAGGTATTTTCTCAATAGTTAACTGCACCTAGAGTGTCTCCTGTGCATCATACTGTTTGACCAGCCTGAAGATGCACATGTCTTTGATAAATATTGAAACTCCACCTTCTTTGGCTTTGTTGCCCTCTGTTTGGGGTCGGAAAGCATGGTAGAGCAAGTAACCTGTTAAGGCTGGGGTGATCTCAGGTGAACCAGGTTTCAGTGACTGCATAAATGTCAGCATTTTCCAGGGTGACGAATGTTTCCAATGAGTGCAGTTTCATGCTAAGACTCCTAGCGTTTAGCAGCATGAGCTTTAAATAGCCCACTTTATTTTACAGGGTATTGAGGATGTCAGAGCAAGGGCTGCAAAGCACTGAAATCCATTCTGGAAAAGGTGCTGGTCTACTGCAAAATGTACACTCAGTCAAACACTGTATGTCAGCTTTGGAGAATGCCAATCCATGTACCACATGTCTTTGGGATGCAGGAGGAAACTCAAGTATCTGGAGAAAACACAAGTGAAAATGAGAAGTTTATGCATACTCTGAACACAAGGCACTCTAGCTGAAAACTGAACTAGAAAACCTCTTGCTCTAAGGTAGCAGAGTACCCCCGCCATCATTATACCATCTCCGCATGTATGCAGCAACCATAAATAGACTCTGTACACCAAAGTTATCTACTTAGGGATAAGTACCCAGGTTAGTTTAAAGTTTTAAGAGTTCTGAAATGGATAATTTAAAAAAAGTGTAGCTGACCACATAAAGGATCCATTAACTTAGCAGTTATACCTGCCCTACCTTAAATATACCTACCTACACTCAGTCATTTTTGTATACCTACCTTCTACAGGATGTCATTTCAAACATGAGAGGTTAGGATGGAAACTAAAGTCCAGAAGAGTGATTCAAATGATGCCAAAAGCCAGAGAAAGAGTGATGCTGCAAAGACTTTAATGTGCTTGCAAAATTATATAATTCTTTTATTTTGAGTTTATATGATCTCACATGTGGTTTAGGAGGAGGAGCTCCCACATGGATGGTGCAAGTCTAGGGTGCTTTTTAGAAGCTAGGTATGACCACTTTTATTTGCTATGTATATCAAAATTTTTGTGATTCCATCAAAAGTTTTTTTTAACGTACATGTATATGTGCATCTTAAATATACCAACATGCAGTAGCCTATGAAATGTATCCTGCCAAGGACACAGCAACAGGCCAGCTTAAAAGGTAACAAAAAAGAACAGCAGAGGACGACACTTTGGAAAAGCCTGTTTAGGCATGGGTTGACCTTTCTTAGTCCCAGTATAGGAAACAAACAGCTTGTTATTTTTCCTAAAGGACTTGTCAGGATAGTGCCTGAGTTGTCTATGCACATCTGGAGCACGTAGAATCTTTTCTCCCTTGCTTTTAGGATCTAGATAGATAACAGGGAGATTAATGGCTTAATTCAATTTTAACCCAGTTTGAACTCTGAACCAACCTTGGGTGTATCAAACTCCCCTTGTCTTGTGCGAGTAGATCTTACCTATGAAGAAGCTTATGGTAATTGCACTGGCCAATTCTGTAAGAAAGGAGAATCAAATTCACCTGGGCTAGAAAGGAGTTACCACAGTGATTTTTAGAGAGTGATTATAAATATTCAGAATTACTTTGGAAATCGTCGGAAAGGGAGAAAATGCAAATAGGAACAACTCCAACTAAGGGAATGAAAGAGCATCTGTTTTCCAGGCCTGCTTCCAGGGAGTCCTAGAACAGAATCTTAACTCTAGTTTTCTGTTTTGAAAGGAGGCCAACAGATTTACTTGAGGTATTTCCCACATCTGGATCAACTCCTGGAAGACTTGTTTGCTGAGTTTCCACTCATGAGGGCCTGCGCAGGATCTGCCTAGTTTGTCTGCCACTATGTTTTGCTCTGACAGTATTTAAGAAAGTTGAAAAAGTTAAAGAATAGAAAATATAATTCCAATAATCAAAAAAATAGTGTGGAAGGTTTTTCAAAGGGGTTGTATCTGTCTGACAGGAAGCTTTAGACTGACTCCTTATACGGAAGAAGCAACAAGTGACAGTGACAGTGTGGGAGGGATGATAACTTTTGGAAGCTTGCCAGTTCCTGTATCCTTAGCAGGATACAACCCATAAGCTACTACAGTAGTGAGAATGGTGAACATATGGATGATGGAAATTCATTTTTTGCTCCCCTTCATCATAGTTGACCATTAGCTGCTACCAGCTCCTCTTCTTATCCACAAGGTGTAATAGACTGCCTTAGCCTCCCTCAAGCTCAATCTGACTCACATCTGGGGCCATTGACATTGAGAATGTTAGAAAAGCATGATACTGCTACCAGGGATTGTGTCCTAACCCCCTCCCACCTTGCAGAAGCCTTGTGAGTTCCAAAACTGCTGCTACAGGAGGTGTATGCACACTCCCACACATGTACAACCTCCCACTCAAGTGTTATACTAGCTCTTAATGCTGCTTTTTCAACAAGCCTAGGCAGCCTCCATCCCCCCAAGTTGGAGGAGGCAGTATCAGCCATTCAATTTCATCCTTCTTTCCCCATCAAGTCCCTCCAGTGACCTTGTTAATACTTGAAACTAGGTAATCTGGGACACAGAAAAGGCTTTATTCCTTTACACAACCAGGCTGGACTATCAAGAAATTTACTTTGAGAGTGGAAGGAAACAATGCTTCAGAGGTAAACCTTGACATCCATTTTGATAACACATAACTGCTCTATTATGATCAGGGAAATTTGATCAAAATTCTTTGTAGTACATGCAGTTTACCTGTTCCAAATACTACCAGTTATATAGAGAAAAAAATAAACAAAAGTAAAAAAAAAAAGTGAAGGAGTACCAAGTGTTTTACAGCTGTGTCTTACAGACTTCAAAGCTGTAAATACAGTGCTATCCCATCATTCTTTGTAGTACATGGAGTTTTGTTCTATGAGATACAGAGAAAAAAAGGAAATAATGTTGGAGTAAAAAGTTTATTAAAAATGTGAAAACAGTAATACACTTAGCTCTGCCTGACAAACAGCAGCAAGAACAGAGAAGTGTATCGTTGATTATCATAATCTAATAGTTTTAAAAGCTAATCTCTTTTGTCATCCCTCAGAAAACAGAAAGCCAAGCATTACCAAATCTGATCTCTGTTATAAAAAAAAAATG
Organism: Protopterus annectens; assembly: GCF_019279795.1. Classification (NCBI taxonomy): domain Eukaryota; kingdom Metazoa; phylum Chordata; order Ceratodontiformes; family Protopteridae; genus Protopterus; species Protopterus annectens. Next base: position 1,571,331,178 of record NC_056731.1, on the reverse strand, counting down.
GATAATCCTGCATTAGACTGAACTGGATGGAAAAGAAAATTAACAAACATCAAAGATTCTTAATAAAGATATTTACAGTAATTAAAATGGAGTAAGCAGTGGAATGAAGAGAAAGAAATAGGGATGGAATAAGGGTAGAAGTTATAGAGCCAGACCAGTCCAAGCATGGTAGTATGCTGGAGTTTATTATGAAGTGCACACAGATTGGGACATTGAGTGAACTAACTGCAGGCACTGGGAGCAGGGTAGGAAGTGGAAAACAGGGTAAATGAATACAGGTAATGTGACACACCAGTGCCAAGATATAGAGTTTATAGGACAGAAAGATCAGAAAGAAAGGGAAAGGGGGTCAAGTTATTATATGTCACAGAAGGAATAAAGCAACATAGGGGAATAAGGAAGAGAAAATTAAAAGTAATAAACCAACAATAAGGATAGTGAAGGATAAAGGGGAATACTGCCGGATCAACATATAAACCACCAAATAATGAACATGTGAATAATAATGTAATCATGGAAAGAAAAAGGGAAACAGGCAAGTGAATCCTTGGACCAAGCAGGATTGAGGCTATGAAGAAAGACAATGTACTAAATTCAGGGTTAGAATCCTTTAGTAAGCTATTACACAGAAATCAGATCATTGTCATGCTTACAGACTTACAAAAATGTAGTTGGATGCTCTTAGTATTTTTTTTATAATTACAAGATTCATGTCTTACTCTGAGCCATCAGGACTTCTGAAGTGATCTTTACAGTATATTGTGATCATTTGGACTCCTATCAGGAAAATAAATCCCAGACTAGCACAAGCAAATAAATAGAAACAAGTTAAATGTATCCTTGCATTGCTTTCAAGCAGCTCTGAGCTCTCAAGTACTGAAAATTAAAGTAGTCTGTCCAGCTGGAAGCAGTAGATGGTGACACATGTTTATACATCACAGAGTTAGAGAACCAAATAAAATTTTTGGTGGTGCTCACTTGGTTCTCTAACACATGGTTAAGCTGATGACCGGGAAAACCAAGGAAGGTGAAATGGAACTGTAGGTTATGGTGGGATTCATTCAAATCTGGTTTTGAGCTTTCTGGAGCTACACTCCCTCTACCCAAATTAATGGTAAAAAGGCTACATAAATCTCTGGTCCCTAGACCTTCACAGAATCTCAAGTTCAGAATGGTAATTGTCCAGTTATTGTCTTATGAACAGAATGAGAAAATCGTAAGAGCTACTTCAGCAGAACAAGACCTGATGTACCAAGGGCATGGAATAAGGTTTATAATGACTTTTTACCATTGCTTGAGAAGAGAAAGACCTGGTAGCCTATTATGCAGCTGTTATGCTGCGGTCACAACAATTGAAAGCCAGGATCTTGTATAGGTTTAAAGGTAAATGCAAGGTTATCAGTTTGCTGACTATGACAAGCCTAGCTAATATCCAGATATCAGAATCAAGCCCTGCACCTTGTATCTTGAGGTGAAGACTTTAACTATTGTGCCAACTCCTTCTCATGAAAGGATTCAAGCCCTGCATCCTCCCATCTCCCATAGAGGATGTTAGTCTTCTGTGCTACCCCTAGACCTCAGCACCACCTGTATCCCTTGTATCTTTGGGTAGTAACTAAGAGCAGACCCCCTGTTTTTAAGCAAGCCCAGGAAGTAATGTCATACCTTCAAGATGGAAAGCTATCATGTGAGCAAGAGGCCATAGACATTCTTGTCCAGAGACAAAAAAGCATTATCAGGCAACAGCAACTTATATCTTCACTGGACCAAAAAGGAATGATTTTGTTTAACGTGGTGTTGACTCTTCTTGTATATTTTGTCAGACAAAATAGCTAACACAAAGTTATGGCTGTTTGCAAACATATCTTGACCTTAACATGTCCCTTGTAATGGAATAAAAAACAAGGCTACTGTTTAAGCAAATGTTATGTTTTGATATTTGAGGGGGTGAATGCCTGATCTGTGAAATGAACCTTTTTGTGTTTAATTATGATACTCATGAAGGCTTTGTTCTTAGAAGCAAGCAATCCCCTTCGATGGACAGTGGTGCCATACCAAATTTCTCTGAATTGCCTGGTTTTGAGGCTAAAATAATGGGGTGCTATGAATTTCTGAGTTGCCCCCTGATATCACATTTTTTTTTTTTTTTTTTTACGGGGCGGGCCATAGTACTTAGCTGTCACATTAAATCATCAACTGGCTTGAGCACTCAACCACTGAATGAAATAGCAAACTAGTTTGTTTGAAAACAAATAATAAGGAGGCTTTTCTTAAAGAATGATCCTCAGACCCTCAGTTGTTTTTCAAATTAATACCATAAGTTAGTATGTAGAGTCAGCTTTTTCATCACACCATGCAGGTACGTACCTCTAAATCTATTGTCAACATCATAAAAGTATTCACGCTATATCTGGTGCTAACCTCTAGCCTTATTAGATTGTGAATATTACCATTAATGCAGTTCTGTCAGAACAGACAGACTGATTATTGTTAAAATCAGAAGGTGGCAGGAAAGACTGATTTTAATTTTTAGTAAGGAGTGGGCACTCAATGTCATTCTCTTCATAATGGTAATGGACAGTGCATACATGTGCTGATTTGTGCAAGTCTGTATGTCAATCCCTCTTTAAAAATATATGTGATGAAGAGGCAGCCGCTACTTACAACTGCAGCGAGGCAAGCAAGAGCTATCAGGTGAGAAATGCCTATTATCTACATTACATGATCTCCGGACCAGTGCATAGTAGCAAGCATTTCAATGACGAGCTCAATCAGATACCGTATGTTACAAGTATTTCGTGTTGGGGTCAGGTATTCATCCTCCTACTAATGGCATTTTGCCTAGTCATTTTTTTTGTGTGGTGTGTCCACTATATCTACTTAGACCATACAACACATATGAATAACAGACTCAACCACATCTAATTTGGAGCACTCAATGTCTTCTGCAGGACTGTGCACTACTTAAAAAATGTATTCTCTGATAAAACATACAAGGTGAAATTTATAAATTAATAGGAAACAGAACAGCTTTATAAAGAACAGGCCAATTCCACATTTTTCCGCCCATCCCAATTCATGTTACCAGCTGTGACTGAAGTTATGTGTCAAAAAAAGTCCCATATAAATGACAACAGTGGAAAGTCTACGGCTGTATGTAATGTAAAACAAAATAAAAATGGCTAACATGCTGGAGATGCTCCGTAACTGAAACTCACAACACTGCCTCATTTTTACAAAAAGGCATTGAAAACAAAATGCATTTTAACAGTGGGTAACATACTTCTCAACTGTCTTTAATTTTTCCTCATACTCCTCTACTTTCCAAAGGATTTCATTTAGTCTGTCTTGGGTACTAAGGGCATCCCTCACTCTTTAAGTAATATAACCATTCTTCAGGGTTGCACAATTTGTGGGGTGAGGGGCAGCACTCTGAGGTGAGTCCTACTCTTTACAATCACCATTTTTAAATCCAACAATTTACTGGTATCATAGTGTTTTTCTATAGTGTCTACAACAATTTATGTTCTGACAGTTAAACTTGGTATGTCCTTGCATTTGAGCTCCTATTTTCTAATTTACACTTCCAAAAAAAAGTAGTATATACTATAATGTTTATTCAAGTATATCTCTCCTGATCTACCATGCAATGACAAGACTTGGCAAATCTCTACACCAAGAATATGTTAATGTCCAACAAGTATTCAGCCTGGGACAGGTAGCCTGTGTTCTGAAGAATAACCACCATCCAGTAATGGCATTCTTACCTCAACACCTGCTAATTTTGCTGCAAGAACCAGTGGACATGACCGCTGTGCTGCTTTTCAAACCTGCATCCACCTCCCCTAGTTTTCACACTGCTCAAGTTACTTCCTAAATTAGATACATGATCTTCAGCACTGCAACTGCATCAAGCCGCAGAGTTAATTGTTATGAAACCAGACTGACAATGTAGGCAGGAAAAAGCAGAAGTTCAAAAAACAAAAACAGTTAACAATGTTTTCCAACACAGGAAATCTGTGTTTAAATGGGGTAAGGTAGGATATACAGCTACTTCCTGTTCCGCAATGTGTGGCAAATAGAATGCTGCTTCACAATCACTCTAATGCAATGACAACAGTATTGTGAGTTGTGTCCTTGTAGTCTTAATTATAAACAGCAGTAGCATACCTCTCAACTGTCCAGATTTTTGGCTCTTATTTTGGTCTGTTCCTCATAAAATTAGCGATTTTCTTTATTAAGATATATGAAATGAAATAAAGTACAAGTAGTATTTCTTCAAGAGACTCACTTCAAAACAAATTATACCTTTAGCTGGAATCCTAATGAATATATGATCTTATCTCACTCTTCATATAAGAAAAAGACTAGGGGAACTTTAATTTTATGGAAAAAATGTCACTATGCCTCAAATCATTTACAAATATGAAGATAAAGAAGGACTCCTAGCCATAGTAATAGTAAAATATAACAATAGACTCTGGACATTAGTAAATATATATTGGTTTCTAGGTATTGGGGTTGGGACAATAAGAAAACACATGGATCTAATAACTAGAGTATATAAAGGAAATTTGATTTTGGGAGGTGACTTTAATTGTATATTGGATAAATCAGAGACCACAAGCAAAAGAAATTTATGTGTAAGTTCTATAGGGAAGCTACTTAAGAAATGGGAAGAAAGTTTAAATCTAATTGATACATTTAGTTATAAGGAGAACAATCTATTATTATTTTCACACCAAGACCACAGATTTGGAACACATACAATAATTCATAAAATCTTCATATCTCAAGAGCTAAATTCAAAAATAATAAAATTTGTCATAATCCCTTGTCCCTTTTCAGACCATAATTCATTAATTCTTAAAATACATACAGATTATAAGAAATTAATTTTTATGCCAAGAATTCCAGTTTACATTACAAAATTAAAACAATTTAAACCTTGGTTAGATTCAGAAGTACAAATGTAGAAATGAAACACCAAATGGGTAAAGTACCTCCAAACAAAACAAATGTAGATACAAATAAAGATAGAAGGTACACCACAACAATCAAAGCAGACCAATAGTGTAAAACTCAATTTTTTATTATCACAAAGTAAAAGTAAGCGCTTTGCATTTCCAAGAACAGTTCATCAGACTTTCAAATTCAATATATAAAACCACCATTTAAATACTCATTCCCATAAAAAAGCAACCAATAAAAACACAGTATAAAAACACCATATAAACTTTAAAGTGCCAATGCATATGTATACTTAACATACATAACTTCATCTAAACGGCACTTAATGAATAGCTAATGCATACTAATATAAAAATACATGTGTATTTACATACAAATACTTAGAATGTTAAAACATACTTGAATTAATATACTGAATCAGAGGCTCAATGTTTCAAAGCACAGTCCATGAGAAATGGTTTCAGAGAAGCCGTCTCATTCAACCCATGTCCCCTGTCAGCCTGCAGTCTAATGACCCATTCCCCTTCTTCTTTTTCAGTATAATTCCTTATATCTCCCAACCTCACAGTAGGATATATTAACTCAAGAACTAAAAGCTTAAAACTATGTATGGTATCATTATGGAGTATATGTCTAGCTATTGCATTCTCTTCATTCTCTTTATTAATGGTGCAGATATGCTTCCTAATTCTCTCTCTCAGGGTCCTATTTGTCATTCTTACATAAAAGCCATTACTTTTCTGGCAAATAGCTAAACTAAATTTCTTGACCTACAATCCGTATAATATTTTCATATAATAGATTCAGAAGTACAATTCTTTTCAGATATAAACTACACTACTGAAATAAATGTAATTAATATCTGGGATACCTTGAAAGCCTATCTAAATGGAAAAATTCTTTCATGGTATAAAAACAAGCTAAAAGAGTGGGAATCAGAATTATGTAACATCCAAAAACAAATTACAGATCTCACTATTAATTCATCCATTTACACACAAAATAATCATAAAAAAGCACTGGAAGACTTAAACAAAAGATATAATGAAATCCTAACTCACAAAACTAATATAGTTGCAGAAAGGTTAAAGCTTAGTTCCTATACAGTATCACCCAAATATATGCATAATTTAGCAATAAGATTAAAAAAACATTCGATGGAAAATAATATTACAAGTATTATACATGAAGGAAGGACAAAAAAACAAAAAGGTTTCAGATATAAATGATATACTAGATGCATTTAAACATTATTTCTCTGACCATTATAATGATACTTCATATATAACTAATACTTAAAACTTAGACCTGAAATTAGTAAAGGTAAGGGCGATACCAGAAAAGTTAAAGTTAGACATTCAAAAACAAATATCTCTAAAAGAAATTACTCAAAAAATCAAGGAAAGTAAAAGTGATAAAACACTGGGAATTGATGGAATAATTAATGAATTGTCTAAGATATTTCCATCTTCAGTAATATCATTGTTTCACAAAACGAATGAAATTCTAGCACAAAACACAACTCCAATTTCATGGAGATACTCCTTAATTGCATCCATTATAAAAGAAAACAAAGACCCTTTACAGTGTAAATCTTATAGGCCCATATCATTACTTAACAATGATTATAAAATCTTCATGTCAATATTAGTAGAATTAAAAAGTCATTGACACACATAATAAATGAGAATCAAACAGGATTAATTTATAAAAGACACACACATGACAATATACAAAGAATCCTAACGCTCATAGATTTTCTAAACAGAAACAACCAAGAAGCTCTAATAGTAGCTTTGGATATAGAAAAAGCCTTTGATTCGTTCAGCTGGGATTTTCTTTTTAAGGCTTTAGAATTGTTTGAATTTCCTAGTAATTTTATTATGCTAATAAAGAATATTTATAAAAACAATTTGGCTTATGTAAAACTTGGGCCATTTACCTAGAAGGCTATTGAAATAACCAAAGGTACAAAGCAGGAATGTCCAATGCCTCCCATCCTGTTTGCCTTAGGAATTGAATTATTTGCCTCATTAGTACTCCACAACTCTAATATATCAGGCATAGATGTATATGGTCAACTCAATTCAAAAATATTATTTGCTGATAATGTTTTAATCACGTTATCTGTCTCAGAGAAATCAGTACAAAAACTAGATGAAATTGTGGAAAGGTTGTATCATATTTCTGGCCTTAGATTTAACAAGGGAAAATCTAATTATATACATTTGAATAAAAAGAGAGACTTTACCTTAACTACAAATTGTGTAATAGGAAAATAAGTTCCCATAATAAAATATTTAGGAATAACACTATTTGATAATTTGGAATCTACATTAGCCACAAATTATAGCAACATAATTAATAAAATAAAAATGTTAATAGTAAGCTGGAATAAAATGTTCTTGAGATTTGAAGACAGATTGCAAATAATAAAAATGACAATACTTCCAAAAATCAATTACATTGCACAAGCTATTCCTATAGTACCTAACAAGAAAATCTTGAAAGAAAGAAATAAAATTCTATTAAACTTTCTTTGGTATCCAAAAAGAAATAGAATAGCCTATACACATCATATTAGATCTTGGTAAATGGGTGGAATTAAACTTCCAGATCTAGAATCATACATAAAAGCTTCCATATTAAGAACTATCATTAATTGGATAGATCCTAATTATTCTTCAACATGGAAAACATTGCACACTATTATTTTTCTAAATGAAAATAAAATAATTAAAAAGTGTATATTAAGTGAACAAAATAATAGGATGTGGCACATATTGACTGTTAATATTCAATATAATATAACAAAACCAACAAACAAATTATATAAATAATATTTAAAATTTATTCAGAAGATTTATATATACTAACATGGATATTAAGATTTGGCTAGACTTGATAATACCCTTTAGCTCTACAAAGAATTTCTTCAATAAAATTCATAATGTTATTTTAACTAGATGGGAGGGGAAAAACTTCACTTGTTGGCAACATTGTATAGAGAATCAAGTAGTATTAGACATTCAACAAATTCAGAATAAATATGACATTCCATCAGCAGATTGGTTGATATTACAAAGCGTATTATCATATGTTAAGGACCTTAATAGTAAAAGTATTAATTCTCCTTATAAAACTAGTCCAAATTTGATAAGTCTAATATCTGAAGTTATTTACGACAATTATAATTGGATGAATCAAATTTCAAAATTATACAAAATATTGATAACATATAAAACTAACCCTAATGCAAGATATTGGAATTTCATAGCAAAAGGATGTCACACTAATCTATCAATTGAGAGTAAAACAAATTTTTTATGTTCTGTTAACTTAGCATTTAATTTACAAGTATGGAAAATATTTACATGGAAATACATTCACAGGGCAGTTATTACACCTGATAAACTAGCCAAATTCAATTCACTTGATAAATCCATTTGTTTGAGATTTTCTTTAAACTGTAATGCTGATTGGTCTCATATTTTTTGATTGTATTAATATAAAAAAATTCTGGGAAGAAATTGCTATTTTTCTCCAAGATATATTCACAGATACCTTTATTTTAACCAAATCTTTAGTCCTCTTAAATGTTAATGATACTAGTGGAATGAATAAAAAAGATCTATACCTACTTTGGTCCATACTAGCTGTGGCAAGGAAATGTATAACTAGAAAGCATTATTGTCCTGCACTATAGACAAATTCTGGAATTCCCTCCCATCCTTAATTACCTCTGTAACTTCTTGTACCCACTTCAAATCCTTACTAAAATCACACTTAAAAACTTGCCAGATATGCCCTTGCAACCCCCTGTCTAATACCATCCACTCCACCCCCCCACTACCTCTCTCAGCCCCCTATCAACAACCTACTCTTAGCAAGCTTGGCTACTCATGTTCCCAGCTACCTACCACATAATGCTAACTTCTTGTAACAACAATTACTAATGGCTGTTATGTACCTCAAAAACAGATTGTATCAATTGTTCACTGATGAATCTCAACTACATTTGTAACCATGTTTAGTATATGTCACCATATTTTAAAATTGTACTATGTTCTACAGCTGTTTTACATCTATGTTTTATTCTTGTCTTACGTCCCCAGCTGGACTAATGTCTATATTTAAATGCTATGTTTTTTTAACTGTATAATGCAAGTAATTAATATGGAGCTTTTCTCCCTGGGCCTCCGCTGAAAACAGACCTGTGTCCAGTCAGACTCTCCCAGTCAACAAATGTAAATAAATAATAAATAAATAAGTCTTCACAAGAACCTACTGTGGAAGAATTCTTGAGATTGATGGAAGAAACAGCGACATTAGAAATCAAGGTGAAGGAATCAAGAATTTCACCTAAAACATGGACAAACAATCCTTGGTAAAAAATTTTAACTCTTATTGTGACATTAAAAATGAACCCTAAATAATTAATGTGTAACTTTATACTTAATTAATTGAAAATTATAATTTTTTGTTACTAATTTCATATATTTTATTACTTAATTTTCCCTCCTTTGTTCAGGTCAATTGTACATAGTGTATATAAAGGTTTATAATACTTGTTTATTGATGATTGCATTGTTAAACATTATATAATTTGGGAAAAAAAAATTATTTGAAAAAAAAAATTTGATTTTCTGGCAAATCACTTGGATGATCTAAATCAGTAAATAATGACATACATTTGTGTTTCAGACTTCAACAGAAAAATGCATGCTAAGACAAATCCCATTATTCTAGCAACTTTCTAAGTTTTGTCCAGATTTTTTGCAATAAGACTTTGAGAGGTACTGGCAGCAGTATTATATTCTTTTCAATATGCAATTAAGGCACACAGTGCTTCTTTTCCAAGGATAGCCAAGATGCACTGAGCAGGTTATTTGCTAACAGGCAGGGTACTAGTATACTACTTATCACAGAGTTTCCTTTTCAGCCACTGTCCAGCTGAAATCAAGCTGTGTGGTATACAAACAGTGTACAAATGTAAAAACTGAAAAAAGTAGCAGTACATTGGCAGTAAATATGAAATACAGCTGTACAAGATAGTATGAAAGGATAAAAAATGTAAAAGATGTTGGCAATGTCAACACGACTGTAGCATAAGCATTCATAAAACATAATGTAAGCTGTTGAAAGGATTGTTCATATCATACCTCTCAACTGTCCAGATTTCTGTAGAATGTCCAGATTTTTGCCACATATTTTTGGTCCATTCCTCGTTCTGTTGTTTTAATGTGTAAAAGGGTTGTTGTTCATTATGCTAAGCTTTAGAAGCAAATGATAAAGCCACAGCAGCTTTGAATGGCATATATTCTTCCAATTTACTCTCTTGTGATATATGGAACTTAAAGAGGTGAATATGAAGAACTGAAGTGTTGCTTTGACTTGCCTGATTTAGTGGAGCTGTTTAACTGCAGGTGCATAGTACCTCTCAACTGTCCCCGATTTTGACACTGATTTTAGTTATGTCCCTCTTAATACCTCCTAAAACTGGTGATGTTTAGATACATAGTGGTGAGCTACACTTTATAAATAATGAAAATAATTTGAGTTATACACTTATTTCACTTCAGAAAATGTATATTAATTTACATGATCTTATTCTGCTAACATCTCAAGTTAACAGCACTAATATTTGAAAAAAAGTATCCCTGATTGTCCCTGAATATTTCTGGATATGTTCCTGATTCTTTTGAGATTTGTATTTAGTTGAGAGCTATGGTGCATACTGTATCAATATTTATTCTTTTATGGTTTGTCTGTAGTGATATATGTGATTCAGTTAACTTTACTATATTTGGCAGGAGAGCTGCTAAAATATACTATTATGGGTATAAGAGACAAAAGCTGTGCCTAAGCGTAGAAAACTCTGGTGGATGTGCTACTGGTTATATTTTGTGTTTACTATTTTGTCTGTTCAATTTGCATTTGAATGTTGGTACCCACAATTCCATTGGAGTGGGTTGGGGTTTACATAATTATGTATGTACATTTTATGTTAACCTGTGTACAGATTTTTGGCCAGTTGTACCTACTTTTCATGGGCCTTTGTCCAGATTCTTGATGTTTCTAGGTTGAGGAGGTATGTAGTACAAGGAAAGCAGTGAACATGCCAGGTACACTCTTTTGTAACCATGTCATTGTAAAATATTTAACAACTATGCAAACTGAAATGTGTGGCTAATGCCTGGCCTTTTTGTTTTGTTTTTACTTAACTCTGTTTTACTTTATTGTATGCACTTTGTTTTGTTTTAACTTACATTAGCTATTTCAAACTAGTTATCAAATGTTTACTAAATTTCTAGCAAATATTTGATTGGTTGTGTAGTCCTGTTATAGCCTGGGCAAATTCAATATGAATGGCTATTATTACCTATTTTCTGTAGTGTTTGCTTCACTGTAAATGTTTTGTAGCTTATAGTGGACAACTGAGAGTATTTATACTGGCTGTTTGCATGAGTATATGTGTCAAATCTAAACTATAAATAGGTCAGGAGCACAGGATCAGCATGGGTTTATGCACTGTTGGACCTCTGGTTGCCTGAGATATAAGAACTAGAGGATGAGGCCTTTCCTGTCACATTACCTTGAAAGTCACAATGTACTTTGATTTGTATATATGTAATAGTATGGTTTGCATGTACAAGTTCTGCAATTTATGGCTAAACACTAGATTTAGTAATTGTGTTGTTTTGTCACATTTATCCATCTGTTTTTCCTGGAACTTCTTGCACTTTCCTCTCTCTCATTCTCTCTCTCTCCCTTCTTGGTTGATTGCTATTATCTTTCTATGGTCTGTTTCCAGTTTCTTGTTAGAGCAAAACTGACATCTTTCAAGCCTGTACTGGGTTGGTGCCTTTTATCTCTGCTTGGTATTATACCTCTGGCCTCAGTTGTAATGCAACAACATCACATTCTGAAAAAATATTTAATTTATATGGGCCATTAACATAAATGTCAGTAAAATTAAATCACTACTTAAACAGACTGGGTGATTTATTTGGTTAATCAAAAAAAACAGAATAATAGGTAAAACACATCATAAGCCAACCAGACAGGATTATTGCTTAGTTATCTCCCCAACTCATGTCCTGTAAGAAGTCATGAGTTACTATATTAATGAGAAATAATTTGAATTCATTTCAGTTTCTTAGATTTTATGTCTTCACATGGGCTGAGAGCTGGGGCGGTAAATCAAGTGCCTAAGAGAGTGTTAGCCTTGCTGTCCATATACCTGCATCCTGAAGTTTGGTTCCAGGAGGGCCAAGTCCTTCTCCATTGTTTTCGGGAGAATGCACAGTTGGGCACTAATGATAAGAATTTAAATTGCTTCTCAAACAGTAAGGATGCCAGTGTGAGTCTGAAGCTTCAATAATCTCAGCATCGTCTTGGTTCTTGTCTAAACCTGACAGAGATATGGAACTAAAATACATTGCTGTGTCATCAGCCTTAGGTCCTCATCTTCTGATGCATTTCTCTTTAAGGTATTGTACTTTGAGTAGAATTGATGGAATGTTTTTTGTGCTCAGATATTAGTTGACCTAGTAGCTTCCCTCTCTCTAGTTCCCTGTTCCCCTTTGGATCATGATTCATTAGTATGTGTTGTTAACCCCTTTATAGCTTTCCCTCCTTGGTAAGAACCTCCATGCCTTTTATGCCAGACAGCAAGAGTTTATACCTCTAATGGAAAGTAACTGAATATTTTTTAAAGCTCATGAATTACTGTAATACCAGCCTTCAGAATTGTGAGATTCTTCAAAATTCTTTCTGCATGAAGGATTAAGATTGTGAACATTTTGATTGCTCACATCATGGCAGCATAAATTGTCAGAACTCCAGGATGAATATGTACAGCTTAGGCTGAAAGTTTAGGGACATACTGGGATACACGTCAGGAGATAAAATAATGGCAATCATAAATGTTACCATAGAATTATAACTGAATAGATTAAGACTCCAATATTGCAAGGTCTCTGCAAATGTAAATACTCAGACAGGAGATGTAGGACTCAGCCTCATTAGTTTATTTGTCTTAATCTCACAGAACCCCCATCCTAAAAAGATGATTTTCATGATGAACTTGCTTATCATTTTTTATTCTCATTTCAAAGCAGTGTATAATCCCATTTCCATGTTGGATAGTCCAGTCTCTTTAGTAGAATTACAGAAGGGCACACTTCAGTATCTCCCTGTTACTTTGAATGAGGTCAATGCTATGTTTGCTGCTCCCATAACTAAGATAACCTTCTAAAAGCCACTAGGAAAATGCAGCCTAACAAAGCTCCTGGAGCCAATGATTACTGACCAAAGTTTATGAATTTCATCCCTTAGTGCTGTTAGGATTGTTCTGGAAGGCTCTTTGTAGTGCATTCCAAATGACAACTCATCCTCCATCCTGATGGCACTCTCTATAGTTACTTCTAGTTTAAAGTCAGGTGAAGACCCCACCTCCCTGATAGCGATTACCGCCATCTATTTGCTGAATACAGATATACAGATTACAATTTTTTTTACTGCCACACTGAATGACTGTCTGATATAATGTGTCCCAGGTCTTGTTTACCATGATCAGGAAGGTTTTAGGCAGAACAGCATGGGCAAATATACAAAGAGTTAGCAAAAGAATGGAGTATAAGTGTAGGCCAGCTAAATTTTGGGCCGTGCTGTTGGTAGATGCAGAGAAAACATTCAATCAGGTGGCCATGTCTTTCTGAAGCTCTGTTTCGGTGTAAGCTTGCTTCATCTTTTATCCTGGCCTCAGAAAAAAGAGATCTTTCATCGCATTCCTCATAAATATTTCCAGAAAGCAAGACAGAGGTGCCTGGTTTGTTTATATTAGCAATGAAGCCTTTAATCATATCTTGATGAAATCAATTAGTTGCTCTCTCCCATCTCATTCTTTCTCTCTGTTTTTGTCTGTCTCTCTCTTTCTCTAGAAGATGAGCTAAATGGCTTCAATAATCAGTTGGAATTGTTTGCAGATTATTCAATTTTGCTTGTGCTGTTCACTGTGTTTGCTCCTGTGAGTTGGAAACTGTTGGTCTAGTTGAAAGTTTCAGGTTACAAAGTGAATTCCACCAAATCTGTTTTAATTCATGGGAATTTCAACCCATCAGATATTTTCAAGTTAGAATTTAAACTTCAGTGAAATCATTTATGTTTTAGAATTTTGGGAGTTCAGCTAGCTCCATCTTTGTTGGTTGCTAGAAATATTCAATGCTGTAAGATTCAAATTTACAGTTAAGATAAATAATTGACATATGCAAAATCTTTCTGTTGAAATGTGGTTTATGATTTTAAAGATAATGTATCCCAAGCTTCTCAATGTGCTCCAAGCTGTTCCCTTGTACCCCATAAACACATGCAAATGGGACAAGGAAATTGTAGCATTCATATGCGGGGCACGAAAACAAAGTCATGCCTCTCAACCTGCATGCAATGATATAGAAAGAATGACCCTTTAAAAGTAGGTATATCCAGCCAAAAACCTGGACATTTATGTAGAATAAAATTTGGATACCAAATAGCACATAACTCTTCCTGCCTCCAGTAGGAATCTGTGGATTACTGCTCAGAAACGTGTAAACAACAGAGAGAAACAAAAATGATGGACATTATTAAGGAGGCAGTGTAAAATGTGTAGAATGTAATGAACTGTATTGCAAAATTTTACCAAACAATCATTTTTTTTGTTTCTGAAAAAGGAAGATGTAAGATGTGTGTTCTCTTTCTTTAAATTATTTGCCACTAATATATTGGAAATTTAGGATGGTTTTCAGTGCTATAAACAGCATAAAAAATCCTACTTAATGAGGATGATTCAGAAAACTGTGTGAATGGGGTAAATCAAGCTGAAAAAGGGACACACCTCTAAAAATAGGAACATTCTAAATCAGAATGAAAAAAAACACTCAGGAGGCAGCTACTAGGAACACAATCCAAAATTTTAATGGTGCTTCTGGCACCTCGGCATACAGCGTTCAAGCTTGAAGGCTGTATGCAGAGGTACCAGAAGCATCATTAAAATTTAGGCTGTATGCCGAGGTACCAGAAGCACCATTAACATTTTGGATCGTGTTCCTAGTAGCTGCCTCCTGAGTGTTTTTCATTGCGTTTTTTTTTTTTGCTGGTTTGTGTTGAACATTCTAAATGAGGTCTGAAAATAGGAATATTGCTCCAAAATAGGGACAGTTAAGAAGTCTGCAGAGAATATCCCTGGTCTAGCATCACTTGGCTAAAGATGCAGTACAAGACAGACCTAAGCTACGTCTGGGCTCCCAAGTATACAAATGATTCCACCAAAATGTCTGTTCTCCACTTGCAATGAAACTTATCACTACCACCCCAACTGATAACCTTAGAAGTCAGAGTACAGTAGGTCCTAATCTCCAAACCCTATCAACTAACTTCCACTGCCCAGATTCTACTTTTTCTGTACTTGTTCAAAGATAGTGGCTATTCCTTCTCTGTTTGTGCATTAACAAATGCAGGGCGTATCACTTAATTACCACTACTGTGCATCAGGCTAATTTCCTCTCACATCACCCCATTTCTGCCACTACTCTATTGGTTACCACTAGGCTTCTGATTCTTGTAAATATGTGCACAGCTTCTTTTTCTCTTTACTTACTGTCATCTTACAACATTTGCCTTCTTTTTCCCCTCTGTCTCATTGGACTCTGTGACATTACCATTGGTTAGTCCACTGGATACCTTGTGTTACCCCATACAGCTTTGATGGCTAAACTTGCTTTTCACTTTTTTCTGCCACTTCTTCACTTCCCCTTTTCTGCTTGCAAAGTGTACACCTCAACATGGTGTAAACTGTGCACATAGTGTCTATTTTTCCGTGGTTCGTTTATATGACCTTCGTGTACCACTGTTGTGTGTATTTGTTACATTTTTGTCGCTACTGCTTTGAATTTATCATGCATTGAGCCTGCAAATTGTCATTCTATGATTAGTGCTATACCATGGTAGCCGGAATGTAAATAAATAAAAAAGTTCCAGGATGGCTCACTGTGCCACAGCCTACCCTGCTTATAGCATTTTAAGCTGCAGTTCTATGCACTGCTTTCGACTGATGGCAGTGTCAAGTACTGGCACTCTGGTAAACCTAGCAGTAAATGTAAATATATTCTCTCAAGCGAAACATTCGCATGGCTCTGAGTTGCCAGCCTAACACTACTCTCAAAATGCCAGGTTGGTGGGTTTTGTCCTAGGTCACATTAAAAAGCTGACATGCAATAGTGCTTTCAATATAGGTTCACAGGTTTATAGGTAAGAAGTAGGCTGCCTTGCAGGCAATTTTAGGCCTAGACATTTTTTTTGTGCTCAAATTAACCTACCCCATTTGGTTAGAGATTGTCCTTACCTATCTCATGGTTGATAATTATATATTACCCCATAATGAGAATAACTGGGATAATATCACAGATAATCTGAGGAGACCCATGCATGGGATTAAGCATTTAGGAGCTGCCTCTATCCATCAGTAGTGCAGAGGGCAGTGCTGTTGTAAATTTTCTGTATCCCATCCATAGATCCAAATTGCAGTTAAATATGTACAGGGATGAACTTCATTTTATGTGAATGGAGAGTCTGTTCTAGAGCAGTGGTATCCTGTGAGAGATATATCTATTTCTCCAAACCATTCTGTTGATGTTGCAGTAGAGGCTTGGATCCTTAGACCATGAATATCTGATACCATTTAACTTGCTGATGTGCAGTAAATCCATCAGTAATGTGTCAGAGGACACCTTGTATGCCTTGTATGCCAGATGCAGGTCACCTCTTAACAATCTGTAGGATACCAATTATAGTGACAGGGCTCTGACTCAGTCCATGTAGGACATAAGTTTAGGTATTGCACCCTTTTGGTAAGGTATCTCTGTGGGCATTCCAGTTGCTGCAAGTGTCTGGAAAGATACAGTCCAAAGGGGTATTATATTCAATGACTGGTTTATTAAGAGCTGAGTAAAGGGGGACAATGACATCCCTAGATCTAGATACAATCCCTTTGTTTATAAACTGTGCAATATAGAAAGACTTTCGTACAGCAATGGACACATGTTGGTCAAAAGTTAGGTCACTGCCATGTAAATTCCCAAATTCCAAACAACTAGATCAAGTCTTATTGTCAATGTAGTAGTTCCCTGGGATAGATGATTTCTCAAAGGATACAATAAATTGTTTTTTTGACATTTAGTTTCAGTCCATGATTTTGGCACTAATTATTTATTTGAGACAAAACTTCGTGTGGGATGAATATATGGATAGTATACATAAGTTTACGTAAATTGCTCTTGTGATGGGACTGACACATTCTTTGGTCCTTTCTTTTATTATTATCCCTAGAGGGCAGTTGCAGTCCCCAGCTGTTAGATCCATTTCCAATAGGAAAGTAGTGGATTCGGGGATTATGCTAATTTGTGCAGTCTTCATATGTAAAAACCTTAAGGTTATTTACTAAAAGTAACTCTGATCTTCCCCCTGTCCACCAGTGCTATTACTCTGAAATTGTTAGCTCCGTGAAGGGCAAAGCCTGGCTTCTAGCAAGTAAGTCAACTGAATTTCAGTGAATTCTTTATTTTATTTTATTTTTTTGCACCTTATGAAGTTTGTTACAAGTCAGCAGGCCTCGTCAAAATCACTTTCTAAAACTTATGCTATTATATTACAGTCAACCTCTGGAGTGCAATTAGAAATGTATTGCTTTCATACCAAAGACAGAGGATCATTAATTAAGTGAATGCAAGCAACTTGTCTGTAAATATTAATATCAGTTTTGTTTGGCCCCAAATTGGGCAGCTTTTTATAACAAATGCACACATTAAGTGTTCTATACCCTAGACACCATGAGAAAGTTATATCCAGTGGTGTCATCATACTGCTATAGAGCTCAGGAGGGCTTGTTGCGAAGGTGACACTATGGGTACATTACATTTTTTGGACTTGTCCAAAACTGTATAATTTATGAGCTGAACTAAAAAGAGACTATGTGGAGGAACTAACTAGTGCCTTTGTTCAGCTCAGACCCTTGTCCTACATAAGCTGTGCATGTGCATTAACCAAGTTATTACTCAACCCCCTACTTTAACTGATCATTATTGTAGTAAGAAAGGTGATTACTACAAGGAGGAAATTCCTTCACACTCCATAGCTACTGACTGCCAGAATATTATAGATCACATTTACAGACATAGTGAAAGTTGTTGACTGTCCAGAATACATTTGTGCAGTCTTAAATATTTTTGGGTTCTTATAAAATTTACTTCAAAAGTTCAACATGGTGGATGGATGAATGGATGGATGGATGGATGGATGGATGGATGGATGGATGGATGGATGGGTGGGCGGATGGATGATGGATGGATGGATGCACCCATAATGCCAACTTTCATATTAATACAAGATGCTATCATTTCTAGTTTACTGTACCATATTCACTTTCATAAATTTCTGCTGGAAACTTTCATTTCTTCCAAATTCTTCCAATAGAAATTGGTTGGAAACAATAATCATGTTATGTCATTCATTTAAGCTCTTATCTCTGGTAAAATGGAACAACAAAAGCTACAGTTTCATAATCTTGTTCTTTGAAACAATATATCAACTTAACAATCCCCAGGATTCATGAAGCTTGCGCCAGGCGCAGGCATAGCGTAGGCAGTATAATGCCAAATATGGCCGCCGAGCGATTCAGGTACGATCCAATTCCATGTGCACTACCAGCATATGCCAGATCTGCGCAGCCCTCGGCTCAGGTATGCTAATCATCCCATGTGCAGTACTGCGCCATGCAAATGAAGGTACATAGCGATTCATTAAGTGGTGCAGGCATAGCGTAAGCCTACAGAAATGTAAACCAAAAAAAAACGGTTTATATTTTGCCAAACAGAACATCGGAGCTATGAAAGCGGACCAGACTCATGTATTACAAAGTTAACATATGCCAATGGCTAAATATACAGCCAATGGCATAAGAAAAGATGCACAGCACCTAAAAAACAACATTTAATGTCATGTCCACAGTAACGCAAAGTGCAACCGCAGGGCATGTGTACGCAAACGGGAACACAAATAAAATATATACAAATGTCATAAAATCGCAATGTAATACAAATCATGATTTCATCATAACACTCAATGGTATGCATGGTACACCACAACCAAGCTGCAAGGGTTGCTAAGGGTCTGTGACAGTATTTGGCGTGATAACTATGAATTAGCAGTCAATGCTATGCAAATGAGGCAAGTAATAGTGAATCGCAAATGTCCCGCTGGACTAAGGATGTACCATACTGTGCAGCGCTACAACACCGAGGAGTGGTTTGGAGGTATACATGATATCAGCAGTGGGGTGTGCCACCATAGCTGTAAGCACATTGGAGCAATGCAAATCCAGGCTGCCCATTGCTAAGCAAAGCCGCAGGATAGGGGTGGGGATGTAGGTATAGCATTGTTTAGCTGAGAGCATGTGTGGTTCCTCAAAGCACATGTGTACATGGATGAAAATGTGCCCAAAACCTGGTAAGTGGATGCACGCGCCATGCACCATAGCTCAAACAGGAAGGTTAGGGGAAGAAAATAAGGAAATGCCGCAGTAGGGTAATTGGAGTACAACTGAGCAATTAACACCTATTAACTCACAGTGGGCAATCGACGGCAGCGAACAAGTCTGCTCGCAGCAACCTGCAGAACAGGATAGGGGAGGTGTCGGATTGCAAAGAAAAGAGAACTGTCACTGCAGAGCAAAGCAAACCTGCCATAGAATACATTTCGCAAGATAAGCCAGGTTTTGGAAAGTACAAAAGAAAGCAGGCTGCTGGATGCATGCCAGAAAATGGGAGGGGAAACATTAAGAAATGTTAAGGGAAGGGCAAGAGGTAATCCACGGCAGCTAAATGTAATTCAACACCAAAGGCACCACAATAGCAGTACCTGTGGTAAAACACATAAGATACCCTGTAGCTCCGATTGTACATACACACCCTATGACATCATTAGTGTTCAAAGCACAATAGTATAAAGTGTGAAGGCACTTCACACACACCTGTGTATTCCCAAACACTGCACCATCGGTGTAAACAGACGGGGAACTTTTACAATGTACATGTTGGGAGCTGCCATAGCAGTGATCCATCACCATGTGTTAGAGACTGAAGGTGTTGTGGAGGATGATGCTGACAACCACTGCAGGCCCCAGAGGAGGAGAAGAGTGTTCAGACTAAGGGTAACCTACCAGGGGCTACATGATCTGTAGATAGTAGAGCATTACAGGGTGGACAGGGACATCTTACAGCAAATAGTTGAGCTGTGCCGGCCATGCCTGAGATCCAGAAACAACAGAGAGGAACTCATCCCAGTGGACACGAAGGTATGTGTAAGCTTGAGGATACTAGCCACAGGTACCTTTCAAAGGCCAACTGGAGATATAATGGGGATCTCACAGGCATCAGCATCCAGGGTACTACACCAGTTCCTGGATGCCATGTTACCACATGCCAATGAGCATATATACTTCCCCCGAACTCAGGAGGAGTTGGCCAGCAATATGCATCTCTTCCACCATGCGGCACACTACCCGGAGGTACTGGGTGCGACAGACTGCACGCACATACATATCAAGTTACCACCCAGTGAGCATGGTAGGCGCTACATAAACTGTAAGGGATACCACTCCATCAACTGCCAGGTCATGTGCAATGCCCAGGGCATTATCATGGATGTGTGTGCTGGTAGCCCTGGAAGCTACCATGACTCCCACATCTGGCATGCCTCACAGCTGTATCAGGTATTTGTAAGGGGGGACATCCCATATGGCCACCTTGTGGGGGATGCTGGCTATGCACTGGAGCTGTGGATGATGACTCCCATCAGAAATGCACACACACCCATGCAAGAATGCCATAATGAGGCACACGCACAAACCAGAATCATCATAGAGCGTGTGTTTGGGATGCTGAAATCACAGTTCCGTTGCTTGGACATATCTGGTGGAGCCTTGCAGTACTCTCCAGCCATGTGTGCCCACATCTTCATAGTATGTGCCATGCTACATAATATGATCCTGCAGAAACAGCTGCAGCAGGGACATAATGATGAAGGCCCTCACAGCCCACCGCAATTGCCAGGGCCATCACAGGCACAGAGGGATTCAGACCATGAACACCCTGTGCCAGCCCCAGTAGGCAGACGGAGGTGAGCCCAATATGCCCACTCCTTGGCAAAGAGGGAACGTATAGCACATACACTGACAGTGTAGGCCCCTATGGACTGACACACCTCTCCACCTGCACACACAGTAAACTGGATGGCACACACACACACACACGACCACCTGTAAATTGTAATGTATAGGTGGCCTACTGTGTAAATCCTACATAGGCAGCCCTCAACCACTGCACACACAACAGCTATTGGAACAAGGAAAGTCAACACCTGAACACTACACGCACCTAACAGCATATGTTGATACTGTATGTATAGGTTCCTAGGTACATCTGTAGGTACATGCCCGATTGTCAGAAGCCATTCATCAACTGAGGCAAACAGTGTCTGCTGTCGCCACCACATCGATTAACCAACTGTCCCTCTGTGGAGCAGAGCCAATTACGGGATCCATGTGTGTAATCATTGTTCCCCACACACTCTGCATGAATTCCCTGGTGTGTTAATGAGGGGCTCCATATAATGTAATCAGGGATGTAGTGACAAAGCATGGGGAGTACCCATGACAGGTATCTGTCACCACAGCATGCTCCACCTATGGTTGTGTGAAGGTGTAGCACATTATAGTGTGTGGCTCACTGTGACATAGATTCCCAATGCTGGAGCACATCCATTAAACATCATTTGGACATACCATGAATAGGTCTCATCCATAGGTAAACTAACTGAGTTACACATTTGATTGCAGTATGGAGTAACAGCCATAGTACAGTCCACATACAAAACACCATAACACGTGTACAAATCACAGATGCCCAAGTGGTAAATGCACTGACTGTCGTGCATGTTCCCGGTTCCACGTCCTGCAAGGGCCGTTACGTAATCCCGAAGGCACGAATAATGATTGTTGGATGCAGGTCATCAGATCAGGTTTAGCACATGTTAGCGGGTTTATGCGTTGGCAAGTGCTGGTAAGCATTGTTTAAACATGACTATATGGATATGCGCGAAACAGGGATAAGCTTTGCTGAATATCTCGCAGATCACAGTCAACGATGTCCAAAACAGGTGAAACTAGCATTATTCACCCCTGTGCTAATAGTGCCTACTCTGAAAGGTAAAACAACCACTGCCAGGAGTAGAACACGCAATCAAGTACACAATCACCTAACACTAAGCTACGCGAGATGTACCAACAGCAGGTGTGTATTGTGACAGGTTAAAACACAAACGTGCTTAGTTCAGGAAACAGTATACACCGCCATGTACACAACGAAAGGTGTGTTCTCCCTCTCACTCTCTCTCTCTATATACATATATATATATATATATATATATATATATATATATATATATATATATATATATATAAAATAGAGATAGAAAGGGTGATAGATATATACGGATTCACCTATATCTGCAGATATATAGATAGGTCAACAACATGTACACAACCATGGAGGTACAAATAAATAATAGGATACTGCCAACTACCAAATGTTTTACATACCGACACGCGTAATCACGAGGCTTAAAGACCGAAAGACCACAGTACCGGAACACTAGAACCGCGAGTAATATTATCACGATGCTAAGGGACATTTAGTTATCGCTGCCGGTGCTGCGGTCTAGGTAGGTACTGTGTTCAACTGTGTTTGTGATTGCTGTAGTCTGTGTAAGTGTGTATAGAGGGTGCCATGTGTGTTTCCGTGGGACCGTAATGTGTGTGTGTGTGTTTGCATTGTGTGTCTGCTAGTGCTAACTCGGAGGTAGATCATTACGGTAGGTGTGGTCATAGCTGGCCGTAGGCATATGGTTACCATCTATCCCACTTTAAGAGGGACAGCCCCTACTTGGGCAGTTGTGTCCTGACAACAAATATTAAAAAGGGCAAATGTCCGAGATTGTAGTACATAATTATGTCCCATATATTATGTAATAGTTGCATTAAATAGTTATTCCTGTATCTAAAATACCTAAATGTTACAAGAAACATGATAAGTAGCTAAAGTGCTACAAGAATAAGTATGTGTTTAGGATAAAAGTACGTTCTATCCTGTGTACTGACCATGGGTATGTGTCGGCCTGTAAACACCGATGTGTGTCCTGCAAATGTCCCACTATGGCCATTTGAAAAGGTGGCAACCCATGCCAAAGAGGTTCTGTCACCAACACAACTGCAATGAGTGCAAATATCTGTGACAGAAATACATGACACAGCTGTCATTTAGTAACATTCCCTTACATATCGATGTATTTCCGGAGATATTGAAGTATCAACCTCACCTGCATGCTATATAGGAACCAGTTAACAATGGCTGAATGTATAAGCCTGCAACAACCATAGTTTTAGTCTACTAAATGATAGGTCTTCAATTAGGGAAGAAGCCCACACACACATATGGAATATGCAGAAATGCAGTCCCCACAAACCTGTATATGCTATCTACACCCACCTACATCTTCCCCACACCCGAAACAATTGCAATACAGACTGTAATAACATCACAAACATCCACTCACTCAATTACATCTGCAGAAACATTAACATACCTTGTGAGAGACACATTTGTAATGGTACCATGTGAAATCATAGCTGTTGTATAATGGAACAGATGGCGATGTTACAGGTTTTGTTTGCAATAGTCCCTTATCAGATGGTTGTGATGACAGGTACACTCACATGTAGAACCACATACTCTAGCCATCACACACAATTCACGGGGGACATGAATTCAAAATATCCATGTCTCTCCAAATAGCAGTTGCAATTCCTCACAACAAAACACAAAAGGTAGGGCAAAAGGGCAAATCCCAAGTGGAGAATTCAATTATACCCCACTGTTGCCACGTAATTGGCAAATGGAGTAGCTGCACAGCTGATGTTCATGTAATAATTTACTCAGGAACACCAATTGGCATCAGGATACAAGATGTTACAGGTATCTACATATATAAGGATGCCTTGCCATACATTCAAACCGTATACTCATACCATAGAACCGTTTAAACAGGAAAGGTGTAAGAGAGATATTTATGAAGACTCGGAATGCTAACAAGGTATGTAGAACACTCAGTATGTTAGTGTATGTAGAGCCTGTTTTGTATTAATTAAAGTGTACGCAATACATAAAGTGGGAAAAGGTATTATGTAGTGATGTCTTGTTGAGCATAGTAATGCTTGTAGAAATTGTATGTCCTGCTGTGGGCCACAAGGTAAACATCTCATACACCACAAGGGATGCTACATGAGGGCTTTAAACACAACAATTCTGCACCACCCGCCATCAGTGGTAGGGTTTGTCCAACAAGTACGTGCCATAGCAGGGGATAGTATATGTTGATATACTGTCACAGTAGGCATGTGGATGGGCATATAACGAGAATAACATGCCTAAGGTGGTCCTGCTGTGCAAGTATGCTTTGCATTATGGGATAATGTTTAAAATATGTGTAATGTACAGTATTGTAGGTAGATATGTCAGATATTTTACACAGCATAACTGTTATATCATGCAAACAAAAGGTATGTCTATTGGCATGTACAATACACAATAACAGGATACATATGGCTTGTAGTCACAGGACACTGTAACAGCATGATAGCTAATTGAAATGGAAGAGCTACTCAATTATCCATGCACAAAGGACATGTAATAGCTTCACAGGTTCATAGTTAGGTACTATGCTGTCTGGCCAAGTCCATTTGTAAGCCCAGCTACAGTGTTTTCACTGGCGGCACCTCCCTAGGATAGTGTCCTGCATCTGTGAACAGCAGAGCCATTTGTTACCTGCACCTGTGTACAGTACAGCCACTGCAGTGATCCCTGGCATACATGTGTGCCTCCCATCCACCCATGGAGGTATCTCATGAAGAGTGCTAGTGAGGGTCCCTGCTTGATGTACATAGGAATCATGTTCCAATGCATGGTGAGTGTCTGGTTCAGGAATGTATCCCTCAAGCACGTCCCACTCATCGTTGCATTTGTGTACATATCCAGAGTATGTTGCTCTCAGTGGCTTTTGCTTATGTTGCTTATGTGGAGTATATCCATCAATATTGTTGTGGACATGGACCCTGTATGTTCAGCAGAGGTCACCCCTGAGTATACAGTATGCAAATGTGTACAGTCATGGTGTCTGTAGTTGTGCTGCATACGTCATCCTTCGTAGGTCAATAATCCTCATGGTGTGTTAATGTTGTGGTATGTAAAGCCGTTGCTGTTCTGTAAGGTACACCCCAAAAGGGGTGTTGTACCCTTGAATGTGTGTCATACGTCAGGAGTATAGAAGTACAATGGGTGCCTTTGTTCCAGCTACAAACTCATTACAGATAAAGGTGGCCACGTAGAAGGATATCCACGCCACATTGGCAATATGGTTATCAAAGGAGTGGGTGCTATATACGGGTGTACTAAGATCCCTTATAATGTCTCATGTATGTAGGGGACTACCACCTATGTGATAGTCAGTGGGTGATTGGTGTAATCCAAAGGGGATGTCTATGCACCTTGTGTCATGCATCTTGAGGTCATGTTATTGACACCAGGTATCTGTCACAGTGACGCCCTTATGGAGGGTGTCTGTATCAGCTGTTGGATCAATCATGGTTCCTTGTTTGCATTCGTCTGGAAACCTATTCAGGGAAAGTCCCTCTGTGCTAGCCTGTACCTCAGGGAAGCATATACCGAACATGAGGGGCCCTATGACCGAGGACTGTGGTATGCCAAGTGTAACTGAATTACAGTAGGTACTATGGTATGCTACCCTCACTGTGTGGGTCCTGTCCATGAGCCACTTTGCATAACATCTCGAGACATAGGGGTCGATGTGCAGGTGGATGTGTATGTTGTCAATACCAGAATGGAGAACGGTGCTGAAAGCCAATGAGAGGACAAGGTATGCTGTGTGGACCCCCTTACCATCATCAACTACCCTGGTAACTGTATCAAAGGAGTCCACCAGGTGTAGGAGCCATAGTCTGGCCCTAACAAATCCAACCTGGGTGGCATCAAAGGTCTGGAGCCCACCAATGTCTCTTTGAATGACTTCCATGATTATGTTCCCCATAGCCTTGCAGAACAGTCCAGTCAGGTGTATAGGGCAATAGTCCCTCTGGTTCATTGTGGTGCCACCTGTGTGGAGTGTGATAACTGTTGCTGTGTGCCATTCAGGGGCCACAATGTCTGATACAAGGCTATTAGCAAATCTGGTGGCCAAGTGGGGAGCCATGTCGTTTTGAGGTTTGTGTAAATCGCAGTCTGGGATGTTGGATGGTCACATGGAGTCTGTGTTCCAGGCCTTAGAGAGTGCAGGTTGAAACTGCGTAGTTGTGACCGCAGGGACTTTGATTGTTCCTGTATAGATTTTGGCCCTGTAGGGAGTGAGAGGGTGTAAAGTTAGCATTGAACCTATCTGCCAGGATGTTGCCAATATCAGTCGGTTCTGTAATGTTCCTGCCTAACCATTGTATGTCAGAGCAGATGTGGGTATTGCCATCGAGTACTGACTTACCTCCATAATGCTTTGTGGTAGTCCTTGCAATGCATCGCAGTAATGTTTACGTAGCTAGCTTTGGAGGATGTGATAAGGGATCCCGGATTCCTACTGAGGCTGACCAGTGAGCTACCCCACCCATGGGGTTGTACTCCACTTTGCAACAGCCTCCACCTTTTATTGTACATCATGTCCATGGAACTGGACCCCCAGAGTGGCGTCCATTATCTGGTGGGTACCATCATGGCTCTGTGTGGGATAGCATGATCCATGCAGTCGTGTAAGTGCTAATGAAGTGCAGTGGTGTAGGTTTCAGCATTTGTAAGTACATTGTCCATCTGCACGGGTGTCATGATGTTTACTACCACTGTCATAAGACGTCTGAAGTAGGCCTTGCAGAAATCTTGTACTGTGTATTCCGTGAAGGGTGTGGTGCCAGGATGTGGATAACAAGGGTGATTAGCATACATTTGGAAACTACCAATGAGGGGATAACCCAAGGTTTGGAACACCAGTCACATGTTGGTAATGTCCATGTCTAGGATATTGTTGGCCTTGGTGGTGGTGTGTATGGGTTGATCCAGCTGATTGGAGGTTATGAATCCCAGAAAGTGTTGGCCTAATGTGTCGGTACATGAGTATGTATTCCAGTTAAGTGTGGGCTAGTGTCAGTCTCACATCAGTAGTTCCTGTCTGAACCCTATTGTCCAGTACACCAAGAAATGAGGGCCGGTAACTGTGGGGTATGGTGTGGAATCCATAGCAAGTTACAATGTGGATAGCAGTTCTGGCCACAGTTAGTTGCACGTGGATTACCTCTGATGCATTGTGCTAAGTAACCAGCCTGGAGGTGTGTACATCCTTGTGAAATATGGACACACCTCCTCCATGGGTGTTCCGGTCCTGGTAACATGACTGAAAGGTGTGGTCTGCGTATAACCTGTCAGTGCAGGTGTGCTCTCTGGAGCCTAGAGGCAGGTCCCAGTCCCTGCAGAGATATCGAAGTGGTCCATTATAAGGAGTGCCTCACCTGAGTGCATTAGAGATGAAGATGTCAAGCACTGAGTAACATTACCCCAGGTTTTGCTTGCCTGTTCCTGTTCTGGCGGTGAATATGTTATTGGAAACTGTCCAATACAGGCAGTATAGGAGCAGCAAGAGCCTTACATGTTATCTGTAATCCCAGGGCCGACAGGTGCAGGTCATCTCTGCCAAAGCATTGTGTTTTGTTGACCATGCCATTCAAAGCAGACAGATACTGGATACCCTTGGAATGACAGCAGAAGCATAGGCAACTGTTGAAGTGAAACATTCAGTCATTGTACAGTGGTATCAGTCTGGATGAATGCAGAATGCTTCTCAGGGCTTGGGTGATACCTTCCTGGGCTACAAGACTGGAGAGCTATTGCATATCCCTGTACATGTAGTCCAGGAAGTTACATCTCAGGGCAGTCACACTAACATGGAGAATGACAGTCAAATTGTACCTGGTGAGGTGTGGCATGGGTGCATAGGTTATGTTGTGGATCCTGTTACCCGACAACCAGATGTAAGCAACTATCGCCTTGTGTAGACTGTTGAGTGGGACATCAGTGTTACCGCCTACAGAGTCACCTATGACTGGTGTGTTGGGTATGTTATAACACCCTATTGGCTGTAGTTGATGGGCACACATGAGTCTGTGGGCTATAAGTAATTGGTATTGTGTTTGATGATGGGGGCTGCCTCTGTTGCCTACACAGAGAGTATGGAGAGGTTCTGCAAATGTCGTAGTCATACTAGGTGTGGCCTGTGGTGGTGGAGATTTAGTGAGACTATGTGATGAGTGGGGTGTGTTGCAAATGTTTAACGTCCCCACATGAATGTCAAGTTCAGTCTGGGTTGGAGATAGCATTACCCCCAGCATGGCTACATATGTGCATCTCACACAGGCTGTGGTGTCGTATGTTGGGAGGTGAGCATTGACTGTGTGCATGAGACAATTGCTCTATTGCCTCATGTTTGCCATATTCATCATATAGACAGGCAATAACAGTGGTAATTAACACTTGGACATGCCTGTATATTCAACCATGTCTCACAAGATATGTGAGGTACGTTTGTACAACAGCTGTTGTACTGTAAGCAAACTGGAAATGTAAGGACAAACAGTGTACTTGTAGGATATGAGTTGGAATGGGTGCTATAGTAATTAGTAGCTCGTGAAGTGCTGACATGTTCTGAACAAGTGCTGAGCATGAATATGCAATACAGATAGGGTGTTGGATAATATAAACCCACTTCAACCCACAAGTGGAGATGCCAGTCATAATGGGAGGCACTGCACAATTACCCTGCTGAGTATGGTCTGCAAGTCCATGAACATTTATCAACGTAGATGTTAGCAGTACAGATGTAGATGACAGTACGGATGATTTCACACTGCATAGCATACCTGTGACAGGTCATAGGATATCATCACCCATACTGTGTTACAGCTACACTGAGTATACTAGATGTGCCTTCGTATGTCACAGGAGTGTTCTACCAGTGGCCTGTTGACAGAAGCAACACTACAAAAGGTGTCTGAGTGACATGTGCATATCACACCAGTGGCAGCTACAGTAAAACAGGGCTAATGTTTTGTCCTCCCCCCTCATTGTAGCCCATACCACACAGACAAATGGGAGGCATCTGCATATGTAAGGATGTGAATGGCCATGACCTTGGAGTAATAGCTGTCTCAGTGTTGTGGACAACATACAGAATGGGCTCTGTGGGTGAGGTGTGTGACATATGTGCACAATCTGACAGCTGCTAATAGCATTGTCACCGCTAGTTGAATAACCCTGTACCCATTAACTACCACCTAGGCAGTGGTCAACATTATGGACACTGTGTGTAAGGAATGGTGCTGTGCAGTTCACCTCCCTGAGCCGGTGACATCTCCAGGCCTATTAGGTAGTCATACAAGGCACCCAAGTCATGTCAGGGTGCCATCTATGAGCATGGAGATCATTGGACAGGCATACTCAGCACTCGGGTGACCAATATCGGATCACATATCACCTTTAAGGGGTATTGGCCATGCATAGATGGGTGACACCAGCCTTCACAATCCTCACATCCACTATGCAGCATGTTGGCTACCTTGCATAAAGACATGTGCAACACTGTGATGTTGGATATGCTACACGTACATATCCTGATCTGAAAGACATACATCATGGACAGCCACCCTCCTACTACAAGGATCGCCACATGCTGGACAGATCCCTGTGCCATACATGTTACATACTCCTGCCATACCATGCAACCCTGTCCATCAAAGCTGCACATGCCATCTCTGTCATACATGGTGTGATGACCGAATGGTAGATGTATCATTAACTGTCTGGATCAGTAATGTGGCACTGATGCACCTGGCGGTGGCAAAATGGCTGTCAGATACAGCTAGAAAACCTCACATCCTATGCCCATACATGGCCCAGGGCATACACACTACTGCATGGCTTTGCCCGTACATGCTATAGTTGATAACCATCCCTGCGAATAACGTCCAGCTAGCCATTGTCCCGTGTGTATCACATGTGCACACAGGTGATATGTGGCAGGATGTTGAACTGCTGTAAAGTGCCATGTAGATGTATATGGCAAAACACATGCATGTAAAGGTTTCCATGCGCATGTCTGCATTGTCACTGCTCATGTCTGTTAAGGGAGTGTATGTGTTGATATGTGACATATACACAGCATCAAGGTCAACAGCATTACTGTGAACACATCCAGGTATATGCAGATAGGTAAGAACACCAGTACAGGCAAACAGGCATGTCCACATCAAGACAGCATTCACATGGAGTATGAGCAATGTAATGAGGTGACACACATAGATGGTGATGATATCCAATGCACAACGGGTGTTACATGTGTGTGACACAAACATGTCAGTCATGTTAGTGTCATGACGATTTGCAAAGATAACTGTTCATGTGCACTAGATTTAATAGAAATGTATGCGCAGCTGTATCACTGTACATCTCTGTGATACTGTGACCTGTTTCCATCATTATGTCTTCCAGATAATGCCTCGTTCATGCCTGCCAGCATATAGCTGCCTGGAGGATGATGCCCTCATACCATACCTCCATGATAACTATGAGGTATTGTTCAGCCATGTGCCACAGCATGCCCAGCAGCATGGCGACCTGTGGCAGGAACTTCGCAGGAGGGTTAATGATGTGGGTGGCCATAACTGCACCTACCAGCAAGTGTGCAGACACTGCATGGACCTGATACGACATGCGAAACAGCGTGTCAATGCAATCGCCAAGGAACAAGGTAGAACAGGTGGTGGGCCACAAACCCAGCCCCCACTCACACCTACCGAGGAGCTACTGGCCAGCCTGGGGACACCCTCAGAACAGCATCCACAAACACTAGCTGCCATCGTGGAGGTGGGTGCCTCCCAACCACCGAGCCTGGAGTTGCCTGGTAAGTCACTACTGTACATCTAACTATTATATCCCATTTAGTTGCATGTGTCACTTTACAATATGTAATGTAACATCATATGCAAGGTATGTTTACACACTGTATGCTATATGCTATTGTACAGGTGAATGTGTTAACATGCACAGTGCATGCTGTATCTGTCATACAGTCATGGAAAATGTTCAAACTGCTGTGTCACCCCTATACAGGTACCTCTGGCGTGCCGCACAGACAGCAGTCCATTGCAGGTGAGACAGTTATCAGCATCAGGCATGTTAATGCATAGATCTATTCGCCATGGGGCCAGTTAAAACATGTACGCATAATGTATGGTCCAGTCACGATATACAGGTCGCATCTGTCATCAATCACACTGGCTACTCATGTGCAATATATACAAACTTAATGAAACATTGACATAAAACCACAGTATCTGTCATTGCTAGATGTGTGGACAGCTATGCATACAACAGTGGAGGTGTTGTTCAATGTAGGAATATGTACTATACATTGGAACAACACATGTGTGGTATGCAAACAGTACCACACAGTGAGCTGGGATATGGGCAGCCCACAGGATTCACCATTGTGGAATATGCCCCTGCAATGGGTGCACACATTGTGATGTGCCATCTGACATGTCCCAGACGTGTAGTGTTCCGGCTGCAACATTGTCTCACTATCCCATAATACATACCCACATACCAAACATACAACCCTTTGTCTGCATAACCCTGTGGACAGTGATGTCTAAGGGTGTATGTCATACCAAACATACAACCCTTTGTCTGCATAACCCTGTGGACTGTGACGTCTAAGGGTGTATGTCATATGGGACAACACAGACATGTGAGATAGACTGCCATCACAAACATTTGGACAACACATGTTCACACATGGCCATGGAGGATGGCCAGAGACATGTAGCAACACATAGTAGATGTGATATGTATACACCCTGTTGCACATTGTCCACACATGGTCCAACTATAGCCTTTGTTGGATGGTTATATAGTTGATGTGGAACACTGGACAGCCTAAAAGCCTGTGCACAGCTTGTGGAGGTGTCACTTAATTTGACCATATAAGATGTGTTGAACATCATGACTGTGTCACAGCATGATAGTAGTCACCTGTACAGCTTCCACAGACATAGACACCACATCAGGCCACAGATACTGTACATTTCACTTGCTGCTGTTGGACATCACTGTCAGCCGTGCACCTCGTGTGTGTGGTACATAAATGTCATGTGGGACATGGTGTATTGACAAGTCTGCCATGTGTGGACATGGTTGCCAGGCAGCTAAGGCATTTTAGTAGTTGTGCAGGGGTGTCATCCATAGGTCTTCCTGTGACCTGTCACATGACACAGCATGGTTTAGTGTGTATACACCTCAGCGACGTGGGTCACAATCCACAGTAGTTATGTAATGTGTATGCATGCAGTTATGGCTATGCACTGTGTGTGTATATTGCACACTGTATAGCAATATAGACGCCTCATGATGCCATGCAATGGCACAGTGTCTGTACTTCACGCTATATAGCAATGTAGATGCCACATACTACCCTTCAATCCTCATACACATCAGCTAAAAGTGCATTCTATCTGTAGGGCATACAGACAACACTGCAATGTGATACCCATTACACAGCTGTACATGTGTCAGGACACCACTGTGTCAGACATGTATGCATGTCAATGCACACATCAGCAGATTACATGTCATACTAAATGTTAATGTCAAGGTCACATCAGCCATGTGTACTGTTAACCTGTGCTGGTCCACACAGTGTATCACAGGGATGCATGCTTACTACCATGATTGTGTGAACTGCATGGCTTCTGATATGACACCTGCTTGCTGTTGTGTGCAACCCAGGGATGTATGCTAACTACCACTATTAATGTCTGAGCTGCATGCCGTCTGCTGTATCACATGCATGCTGCATGCCTTCTGTCAAATCACATGCATGGTCTGTCTCTGTGTCTGTGTGTGTGTGTGTGTCTGTCTCTGTGTCTGTGTCTGTCTCTGTGTGTCTGTGTGTGTGTCTGTCTTTGTGTGTGTGTGTCTGTGTGTGTGTGTCTGTCTGTGTGTGTGTGTCTGTGTGTGTGTGTCTGTCTCTGTGTGTGTCTGTGTGTGTGTGTCTGTCTCTGTGTGTCTGTGTCTCTGTCTCTGTCTGTGTGTCTGTGTCTGTGTTTCTGTCTCTGTCTGTGTGTCTGTGTCTCGTCTCTGTGTGTCTGTGTCTCTATTGTAATGTAGAGTCTTTCTTTGCATTCACAGGTGATGTAGGTGCGTTACCATCCTGTGGTCCATCTGATGTTAGTGTCCCCACAGACTCTAGCAGCGATGAACATATGCATGAGGTACAGGCAGGGTTGTCAGGGGCTGAATCTGTGCCAATGGTTGCCATCCCAGCTATATCCCCCTCTTCCTCGCACACAGTTCTCATGCCAACACATACCCCATCAGCAGTGGCCATAGAGGAAGGAGAGTCAGCGTGTATTAGCTTGGAACAGGAACATGTGGTGGCTACAGAAGGTGTGTCTTCACATCATGGTGTCAGTGTAATGACTGCAGATGTGCGACACACTCATGTGGCCAGTGCTGCTCATAGGAGAACCTCTGGCAGACATGCAAGTGCATGACAGAGTGCAGCAGCTGGTGTCACCAGACGCATGTTTCAAACTGTAATGGTAGCACAGGAACATGCTGAATGGCAGAACAGAGAAAGGCAGAGACTTTAGAGGGCTGCTATCCATTCTTTAAATGACAACATCCAGGCATTGGCAAATGCTCAACAGCAGATTGCTGATGTTCTGGACAGGCGATTGGGTGACATGGTTGGAATCCTTGACCATGGCATGGCAATCTGCGAGCATGAGCTGTCTGTGCTGGAACATCTCTTAGGAGTGAGACATAGGCCACGTGGACGTAGGCCAGCTACACCACCTGGTGCAGGTCAATGTGAATGAGCTACCTCACATGCCCTCTCCCACAGTGCCGGTGGCAGTAGCAGTGCAGCTGGTGCTGCGCTGTCCACACCAGGACACAGCAGGCCATGTGGACATGGCCCTGGATGTTCCCAGCGGGGACACGGTTCCAGTGGACATGTGTCATCGGACAGTAGCCAATCTGTACCTCTGCCTGGTAGTGCCCGTGCAACCCCTGGCAGGCACAGGTCATGTGGCCGTGGCTGGACACAGTGAGCAGTACATCCTGGTCTGTACAATCTGGAGGTGTCAATAATACCCCTGTGTAGGCCGGACACATGGCAGAACTGTGTGCACACATACACACACACAGCAGAAACATCTGTAGGGCACCGCAACACCCACATGCATAACAACCACACATGTCCAATCAGATCACCGGCCTTAACCCACACACGTATGATGTCATCCACTGGTACAGCCTATGCCCCTGGCAAACATTATCACCCTGTGCATATGATGATGCCTGTGCCGCATCCCTGTCATCCACACCATCAGTGCAGGGACATGCTCATATGGTCTGAAGCACAGGGTGAACAGAATACTGAGATAAGTGTATAATACATTTGTTGTGTACTGTTGACACACACACTAGACATACCATGTAGTATAGGTTTAGAATGCATTGTTATATGTTCACAGTATGTGCCTTGGTAACAACAGTAACAGCATGTTGGTAATTATGCCCTGCTTCCCTCCTTAAGGTCTAATTGCATGTGCCATTATGTTACAGTGTTTGCAGTTAGAGTGCATTGTTGTATGTTCACAGTAGTGTCTTGGTAACAACAGTAACAGCATGTTGGTAATGATGCCCTGCTTCCCTCTTTAAGGTCTAATTGCATGTGCCAATAAGTAGCAGTGTTTGCAGTTTCCCATGTGTAAATGTGGAGTACTCACAGTCATGTATGGCAATACCAGCATGCTATACGTAGCCTCAACCTCACTGTTAGAAAGGCTACCATTCCACAGATGTCCACACATCTACTGATCCAGAAGCATGTGAGCTGTTTAATAGGCTACAGTGGCTAGAGACGTGACATCCATACTGGGTCACATCACAGGTACAGTGACATGGTGCAGGGGGTTTACACAGCGGTCTGACTGATGTCAAGGGTAGAGGCCAGTTGATAGCATGAGGCCTCACTGTGTAGCAGTAATACACTGTCACATTACAGGATGAGAACATGCACAGACATACACAGAAACACACAGTAACATGCCCACACTTTCAGGGTCAACGACACTATAAAGCACACTTGATAGTGTTGAGGTGAGGACACCTGTCTATGTGGTAATCACCTTCACAGTACTGTGCACCCACATGACGCGACACAGAGAATGAACATGTACAGGTAGCCAGTAAGGCTGAGACTGACAGCATCAACAGGGTAGTAGATTGCATCACCATGAGGGATCCTGTCTGTTCTGTATGGTAGCATACACCCTCACTCCATGCACCAGACAGCCATACATACATAGATACATACACACATACACACACTGTAGAGTCCACAAATGTCAATCACATACAGATAGCTGACATGTGTGTGATACACACACCACCCCTGCCTATGTCTTGCTTTCTACACTGCAGTATGTACAGATCTCTACAACAGTGTACAGGGGTGTGTAACATTTGGGATGTATTCCCCACCATACATGGCATATATGGTCACACAAGCAAACACACATGACAGTACTGTGAATCATACACCTGCTATATGATGATACGTCTGACAGACATGCAGCAGTATTGGCCGCATTATGTGTACCGACGCTACCTTCGGCAATTGTGCTGCTATATGCACACGGGAGGACGTAAGTGTTACAGATGTCAAGTGATTTACAGTCAGTAACACCCTGACCGCTGTGTAGGTTGTATGTATTCACCTTCAAGTAACAGTAACATAGCGTACTGTTTGCACATGTCATGGTAGGACAGCTTGTGACACACCTGTGAGCTGTCTTCAGCAAACATCCATCTGCAAAGGTGGATCACCACTTTATGTACACACATCCATCCATACCTGATGTACATCCTACCGTACTGTTAGTATTTCACCATATACAGGTGTCAATGATGGGGCTGCATTGCAACTGCATGTTGTAGTTAGACACAGATGAACTGCATACATCAGCTATTGCACATGCATGGTAGCTGAATGCACACCACTACATGTACATGAGTGTTGGTCCTACATTCCTGTCATGTAGCCATGTTTGTATGCATTGCAGTTGGTGGACATGTGTGATGACATACATGACACATGGACTGTTATATGATATGATAGTTGTCATGGGTAACTAGTACAGAGGGAATGTTACCTCAGTCAACATTGCTACCTTATGTACTGTTAGCATTCAACAGCCATGGACCTACCTTCCATGTGCATGCGTGTGATTTCTGTAGCCACTTGTCTGCACGGAGGACAGCAAAAGCTATGTTATGTACATATGTGTTGTGTGTGTGGGCCATGTACATATCCACGGCAATTACATGTATGTCATATCCAAACATGAGTGTTTTTTGGTGTACAGCAACAGTCATCTGTTACAGCTGTATAAGACCCAGGGCCCCTGTTATGTGTAGAGCCGACCTGGTATGAACAGTGGTATCATTGCATTGCATAACACATTATGGAACCCTGTCAGTACATGTGTAGTCTGCACAGTTGCTGTAGACCTATGTACAGTCCACTGGTCATGAGTAACATGGTGTTGAAGTAATGTATGGATGTGTGTTGCTGGTCCAAGGACATGGTGATGTCTGAGGGCTACATAGTAGAATGTGGCATTTACCACTGTGATCTGCACCTGAGACATCTGTGATGGCTCTTGAGTGTGTACTGGTCAGTACATGTGAGTGGCCTTCATGTATGTGGTGACACTAACACCTGGAGCGGTCCGTCATGGTCTTATGGCCCACATGTCTGTATCTGAGGTATACGGTGGTAGTGCTATTGTGCACAGCTGTGCCATATGCCAGGTGTTCCTCACTGCAGAGATGTCCGTATTCCCCATTGTTGGATCTGGATTGTCAGCTGTGATTATGAACGCTACACATCTAGCACTGACGACCAGTGTCAGATATATGTAGTGCAGCGTTCGTGCTAACAATGTTCACTATCGGCACACTGTGCCCTTCCGTGTTTAGAATCCATGTGCATACAAGACAGCCCTTCGCTACTACTGTGTGAGCATGCCCAGTATGCCATTGTGTAGATGGACACAGAGTACATTCCAAACGGACATGTGCTACTAAGTGTGTGAGCATGCCCAGTGACACCTTGTGTCGGTTATGTGCCTCTGTGTATGGGCATGACCATTGAAATCCTGTATAGCGATAGTGGTCATCCAGGCAACAGATATCCATACCCCACGTCAGGATGGATTCCTACATTGAACACACTGGTTGACTGTCTTGAAAGGTGTACTGTATGTGGCGTGTCCTGTAGCTATGTAGTGTTGTAATAGTGCTCTGTAGATAGGCAGTTGTCCCGCTCACACCACTGCCGTGTGTTTGTCTCTTGCTACCTTGGGACAGTAATATGCTTTTAGACTGCTCACTCTCTATACATTCCCTATCGGCGTCTTTGCCTTTGCTGATGATGTCATCCACCTAGAAGTATGCCTCTGGGAGTGCTGTGCTCCAGTAATCTCGGTAACTGTGTAATGCTGTAGTGTGATAAGGTAGTTAGGTGTATGTTTGACTCCCAGCCCTGCCAAGTGTGTGTGTGTGTTTCCAGCTGGCTGGGGACAGAGTAATGCTTTTAGACTGCTCACTCTCCATACATTCCCTATCAGCGTCTTTGCCTTTGCTGATGATGTCATCCATCTAGAAGTATACCTCTGGGAGTGCTGTGTTCCAGTAATCTCGGTAGCACGTTCTGTAACTGTGTAATGCTGTAGTGTGATAAGGTAATTAGGTGTATGTTCGACTCCCAGCCCTGCCAAGTGTGTGTGTGTGTGTGTGTTTCCAGCTGCCTGGGGACAGAGTAATGCTTTTAGACTGCTCACTCTCCATACATTCCCTGCCGTTGTCTTTGCCTTTGCTGATGATGTCACCTACCTAGAAGTATGCCTCTGGGAATGCTGTGTTCTAGTAAACTCGGTAGCACGTTCTGTAACTGCATAATGCTGTAGTGTGATAAGGTAGTTAGGTAGTAAGTTCTTTCAACCAGCACCTCATCCTATTCTCTCACCACTCATAAAAGCTGCAAACAACCTGAAAAATGACACAAAATGATGATGCAAAAAAAACTTCTAAAAACTCAGAGATTTCTTTCTCTGAAACTAACTTTTTGTCTACCAATTGACCTAACTGCTCTTTTGACTCTCCCACTACATCTAACTAACCTTAAAAAACAACTCTCCAACCATTGGTTATCCAACCCACTGGTATGTTCAACTAAATACCTGACTCTAATTGCTTTTTTTCTTTTTTTTCTCTCTGGTACCTTGTCTTCTCCTCTCTATCTCTCTCTTCTTCTTCTTCTGACTC
The DNA here is from genome assembly GCF_019279795.1 of Protopterus annectens. Lineage (NCBI taxonomy): Eukaryota > Metazoa > Chordata > Ceratodontiformes > Protopteridae > Protopterus > Protopterus annectens. Next base: position 1,571,292,557 of record NC_056731.1, on the reverse strand, counting down.
CTTTCACTCTTCACCTACCTAACCTACCTAATCTGCCTACCAAGCCCCCTCCAAGCCCCTTCTTATAATACTCTGCCCATCCTGCACATCTCTCTCTACTATATAAATATCTTCTCTCTCTTTATTATAACTACTTACTTGTCTTTGATAGGAACTTATATATAATTATATATAAAATCTTATTTTTTTTTTTTTGCTTTTTTTTTTTTTTTTTTTTGTTTTGTTTTTTTTTTATACACTTATACACTCACTTTGTGTTTTTTCTATGATATTAAATATTGTGTAATGTGGAGCTTTTCTTCTCCGGCCTCCACTGAACTGAAAATGGACATGTATCCAGTTGGACTAGCCCGGTTAACAAATGTAAAATAAATAAATAATAAAAATGTTCTAATCCCTGCCACGTGTGTGTGTCTCCAGCTGCCTGGGGACAGAATAATGGTTTTAGACAGCTCACTCTCCGTACACTCCCTGTCAGTGTCTTTGCCTTTGCTAATGATGTCACCCACCCAGAACTATGCGTCTGGGAGTGCTGTGATGCTGAAACTCGGTAGCGCGTTCTGTTACTGCATAATGCTGTAGTGTGGTAGAATAGACAGGTAGGTGCTCGATTCCAAGGCATGGCAGGTGTGTGTGTTTGGCAGTTATACCCTATGTGTTGGTATCTGTGGGTGGCTAGCTGCTGGATGTGTTCAGTGTGTTTTGTTGCTGACCTATATAGTGTCCACAGCCCGCATATTCTGCCAAGACACTGGGTTGTCAACACATACATTCACCAATAGGTCTGGTGAGTAAATGCCAGCAGCCCTACTCTTACTCTTAATACAGTCTGACCCATGTGACGCAACAAAACACACATGCCTTGATAGTAATAACACTACATGATGCAGGTGGCACATGTAGTTTCCTTTTCATTCCTGTCTAATGCTTTGCTGTCATGTGGTCCTCTGTTGTGATATAAATGCAATATCTACATATGTGTGTATATGTATATGTGTGTATATATGTATATATATATATATATATATATATATATATATATATATATATATATATATATATATATATCTATGTATATATGTATACATATAATATATATGATATATGTAGATAGTTAGACATAGATATATACATATATGTATGGGGACATCAGCACTATTGAATGTTTGTGCCGGATGATCTGTACATGATAACCTCGGATGTATCTATATCTGCCATGGCATAGTGGTAATGCACATCATCTGTTGTGTGCAGGGTCCCGGGTTGTAGACACTGGTTATTTTGTTGCTGGGAAGACCATGGGACATCGAATACGGTGATAGTAAGGCACCTGTTACCAGTTGTGTATGTATCTGAGCGACACTAAGCAGTGGTTATTAATTTGGAGGTTCGGTATGGGTCATATAACTATTCATTAGAAGACCATACTATGCAGATGAGGTTGACAATAGTGTATCCCATTTATCCCCAGGGTGTGATACTGATCCCTGGAGTGTATGTGTGTAGATAGCCAGGTGCAGAGCTCGAATATAGTTGACAGCATGGGGGGGGGGGTCAGGCATACTGTACGTACATTGCACACCTGTGCCTCAGGAGTGCTCCTGCCTTAGCATGCCTAAGCTAGGGGTGCGTCTGTACCTGCCTGGTGACATTGGGAGGGACAAAAGCAGTAGTGGGGTAGTCAGGGTGAATAGGCTGCACAAACAGGTGATGATCAGCACAATCAGCAGATTACATGGCCAGCCTACACCTGAACAGTACGGTAATGTGAGCAAGCAGCATACAAACAGGTTTCTTCTGCACTCTACACCACCGGTGTATACCTGCAGGGACATTTCACAACACAGTCCAACGAAATGAGAAGGGCTGCAGCAGGCAACATAGACCAACATGTGCAGGAGGCTGAGGGCAGTGAGGATGTGTATGCTGCCGAACATCCCTTACTCGGTTGACATAAGACTTTATAGACCCAGGGTGACATACCAGGGGCTACATGAGCTGGGGATGGTGGAGCACTATGGGGTGGACAGAGACCTCCTACAGTGGCTTGTTGACCTGTGCCTGCCACACCTGACACATCAAACAGGCCGAGGGACACCCATCACAGTGGATACCATGGTATGTTTTGGCCTAGGTACACTAGCCCCAGGTACCTCCCACAGCACAACTGGGGATATCATGGGGATCTCACAGGCATCTGCATCCAGAGTATTGCACCAGTTCACAGACGCCATGTCAACACATGCTAGTGAGCACGTACATGTCTTCAACACACGTGATTAGTAGACCAGCAATATGCATCTCTTCAACCACATGGCTGACTACCCTGGGGTACTGAATGCTATAGCCTGCACACATGTACACATCAAAGCAACACCCGGTGAGTGGGGTAGGGCCTACATTCACTGCAGGGACATACCCTCCAATAGCTAGGCCATATGCGATGGCCAGGGCATTAGATTGAATGTGTGTGCTGTCTGCCCTGGAAGCTATGATGATTCAGATATATGGAGTCTGACACAGCTGTACCACACCTTTGCCAATACGGACATCCCCTACAGTCTCCTAGTGGGGGATGCCGGGTAACCACTGGTGTCGTGGCTGATGGCACTCATCAGCAATGCACATACACCTGAACACTCACACCATAATGAGGCAGATGCACAGGCAAGACATATAATTGAGCATGTGTTTGGGATGCTCAGGTCACGGTTTTGGTATCTGGACACTTCCGGTGGTGCCCAGCAGTATTCACTAGCTACATGCACACAGATTGTTATGGTATTTGCTATGCTACACAATCTGATCCTGCAGTAACAGTTGCAGCAGGAACAGCATGGGGCAGGGCCACATGGCCCAACACCACTGCCAAGGCCTGTACGGGCACAGTGTGACTTGGCGAAGGAACTACCTGAGCAGGGCCCAATCAGCGGCAGGGCCCTGCACAGTATGACCTGCCCTTGGCAAAGAGGCAACACAAGGCATATGCACTGACACAGTAGGTACCCAGGGATTTCACCCTCTCTGACCCACACACAGTACAATGGATGCCAAACATTACACTACCTGTGCTCGGCCATGTATAGGAGGTGCACTGTGTGCATCTGACATAGGCAGCCCTCCAGCACCGTCCTCAGGTCTGGAACACCCCCAGGGTATGTCTATCTACCTAACAATTGGCAGTTGTATTAGAATGTGTCTTTACCCATTGCTATGGTATGTATGTGAGCATACAAGAGACTTTGGTGGCCGAATGTTAGGGCAGCAGATAGTACACATCCATAGTGGCACCATGACATCGGTAGCACATATGAGGGTCACAATGGTAGCCAGTAGTACACAGGGTGTCCTAACTCACTGCAGATTATGGGCTGAACATCATGTGTGTCCATACAGCCCACACACGTTCCATGCAGCTGGACAGGTGTGGACCAATACAGATAAATGATATACAATGGCCTATGGATATGCCCAATGAATGACCCCAACCCCCAGAGACACACACAGACTACAGCAGGCCAGGCAATTTGATGTAGGTTGTGAAAGCTAGGACGTCCAACACCACTATGCTGGTATTTAAAACTGGGATCTGACGTACACTGGTATCCCTCCAAACAGCAATTTTGGTAGGTGCACACTCTGACATGGAGTACCTGGCATACCAGTACAGTAGTGGCAGATGTGTACAACTGTCAGCTGTGCCCCCCATCCAACGTACATGTGAGAGTCATGTGCGCCACCCCCGGTGCTGTGTAGGACTGTGGATGCGGTTGGATGTCCCCCCACGCTATGCAGAAATGTAGCAACTGTCAATGCCACATGACCATTAGCTACCCTGCAGACACAGCATGACAGCTGTCTGTGTAGAACAGTGGGGTCGGCAACACAGTACTATCTGGACATGTGACACATGCGATACAGTTGACCATACTTGGCATGCTCACACACATGACGGTATGACGGTAATGTCGGTCGACAACATGCATAACAGTCATACTGGGCATGCTCACACTGATACACAGGATGGCCAGGCCTGCAAACACCAGTGGTCCAGACATATCTTCCAGTACATTGCTATACTGTTGGATGACTGTGCTGTATGGTGTGTGTGGTCTATTGTCTGTACATATGCCATGGTGTATTGTTAATTCGCATGAGCTATGTGTGCAGGGTACTGCTACCAACACGTGAATAGGATGGTTCTTTGTTTGTGGACAGAATGACGCTTTTGGATACGGAGTGGGTAAGGCACATTCCAGCAGGTGTGAGCAGTTGTGCGTGGGTTTGCACAGTGTTAAGCACTGCTGACCTCTGGTTACAGCACCTTATACCCGTTCAGACTCCACATTTCTTTGACAGTGCACTACTGGCATACTGGTAGACAAATACGCTTACACCCGCTCGCTTGCCAACATTTGTGCTTACATTTGTCACTCACGCTGGGTGTGTGTGATCCCTTGTGATGCATATTACATCGGACTACATAACTACAGTACCGGGTATGTCTAACCATTTGGCGATGGCAGGCGTTCGACTGTACGGACTCTGCGGCCTGTCCAGTGACATAATCATATTATCTGCGTGTTCCTCATATGATCTGCTCCCATCTGCCTGATACATGGAAAACATCATATTTGGAAATGAACCTCTGCAAGACCCTGGTTCAAGAGATATGATGATGCATCCTTAATACCTGGGCAAGATTCACAGATGGAATGGCATTTAAGAGGTGTGGAAGAGCTGAGGCATCCAAGGTTGATTATGGAGTGCAATAATGATATGAGTAAGATGAAGAAGATAATATATGACAACTGGAAGATCTTTCTGTCTGATTATAGTATAAAGGAGATAGTTGGTCCAACTCCATCCTTTGGCTTCAGAAATGCACCCAAATTGAAAAGGTTGCCTTGCAAGGACTTCATTGGACACATAAGTGGGCAGCAAATGCCTAAATTGAAAAAGTTTGGAACATTCCCTTGTATCCATTGTAAAAGCTGTATATATATATATATATATATATAGATAGGTCCAACTTTTTTCGGTACCCAGCCACAGGGAAGATTTTTCAATTTTATGGTTATGCGAACTGCAGGACTAAGAATTTGGTTTATCTAGGGAAGTGCCATTGCTGTGAGTCATTTTATGTTGGAAAAACTAACAGAATGTTGAAAGAAAGTGTTTTGCAACTTAATAAAGATATAAGGGTGGGTGGTGAACACAATTTTATGTTGGAAAAATCAACAGAATGCTGAAAGAAAGGGTTTTGCAACTTAATAAAGATATAAGTGTGGGTGGTGAACACAATGCGCTAGCACAACTTGTACAAAGATATGCAAGTCATCCATTTAAGTTTATGGTTTTGCAGTTATGCATGCTGTCCAGGAGAGGGGGCGATGTTTGTCTTTTAACTGAACAGACTGGATTTAACTGGATAGCTGATCTCCAGGCTGATTGTGCTCCAGGGCTAAATAGCATGCTACCACTCAAACCTGTATTGAAACGGCATAGACCATGGAAATAATACCGATTGGTTGCTTTAGAGGGTGTGTGTTTTAATCTTATTTTAATTGGTCGATTGTTCTTTTATATTGAAAATGAGTGTATGCGCTGATATGGATTTGAAAAAGAGTTTGTTACTCAAAAGCGCTCATCCTATTTTCTATTAAAGTTTTAAAGTTTTATCTGCCACTGTGGAAAGTTTTATCTGCCACTGTGGACCAACTGGGTTGTTTTGTTGCTGTTATTTTTCTCTACCATTTTGGTCCTTCAGTTCTGCTATACTTGGTTTTATTCATTTGGTTTGTTTAATTTAGCAACTTTGTTATAGCATTGCTCAAGCTTTAATTTTTGTGAAGCGTGAAGGTTAGTAAGGATGTGAGTGCCATAAAGAAGTATGGGGAGGAGATAAGTAGTGGCAAGTGTAGTTTTATTTGTGTCAGGAAAGGTATTGGCTCTGTAAAGCATCCCTAATTTTTGATGAGTTTTTCTTATTCAACTTTGTTTATGCCGGTTGAATGTAAGCTCATCATCCACTATCTCCCTTAATAATTTGCTATAAGAATTGGCTTCAATGGCTGTATTATAAGGAGAAAGAACTTAAAATTTTGTTTTTCTTTACAGAGAGATTCGAGGAAAAAAGTAGTAATTTGGTCTTTTTTGGGTTAAGCATGAGTTGTGAGTAACAAAGCCATGTTTCAGTGCTTGTTAAAGCTTCCTGAGCAATTTTTTGGAGGTATACCATGTTGTCAGATGTGCAAATGAGAGTCTGGAAAATCAGAAATAAGTAGACATGTCTGAGAAAGAAGAGCAAACACATACCCAGACATATGGATCTGATAATTAACACCCTTAAAAGCTAGGGTAGCAGAAGTGTAAACCTTCGTACCCAACCATTCCATAGTTCTGCTATCTTTGTTAGAAGGCAAGAACTTGGGCAAAGGAAGCAATTAAGATGGCTTATCAGAGGCTACAGACATGACAGAGGGGTCAGCAGCAGGACATTTATATAAGAAAGAACAATCCTCAGGCACCCTATAAAACCTGTCAGGCTTCTTGGAAGCTGGAGGCAGAGAATCAAGCACATCAGAGGCATTGGAAACAAGCATCCAGCAAAGCATCCACAACAAGAGGAATAGCCACAGATTTAGGGGATTCCAACTAGAGCAACTCATAGTAGCTCTTATGGATATTAAAGACCTGAGCACAATCCCACTTAAAAAAATCCATCATCCTAGTGAGTATGTCCCCAAAGGAAATTTCCTAAAGAGGAACATCTGGACTAATAGATTCCTCCTCTTCTGACTAGTAGTCTAAAGGAGAAGGAATATGAGTACAATAAGTCAGGGATTCATTATCTGAATCCAACTCATCCCCAGAAGAATCCTGTGCTCGAGGACCAATGAGGAGCAGGAGCCAAAACCCCTTGAGGAGGCTTTAAGGACATTAAAGCAGTAAATAGCCCCTTAGTGAAGGCCTGACACTCATTTTGTGGATCCCTATGAGGGGAAGAAACATGTTTAATTTTTTTTTCTTTTTTAAGGGAATGTCCCCTCCAAAAAAACTGAGACAGATCAGACCCAGGACAGCAGTCAAGAAGCTTAGTAGGAACTTCTTCCCCATCCAAAAAATGTGATTCCAACTGAATGTCTGAGACAGACGCTTGCAACGCTTCTTTGGACATGCTGCCAGCTATACCCTCACTGGCCTCCAACACAGTTGTGGCAGGGAAATCCGACAACACAGCTGGACAAGCCTCTGGGTTTATAACAACCTCTAGAGAAACACCAGGCAGAGGCTGGACAGAGGAATATTCCAGTCATAGCTTTCCACCTTTTTCTTCCCTAATGGCTGTCCCTTAGGGCAGGAGATTCCTTCCATTGTATCTTTAGTGAGAAGCTTAAAAAGCTGGTTCTCAAGATACAAGGAAAGGGAAGAAAGTCTACTGCAAAGGGTTTTGGAACAAACACCTGACAAATAGAACAAGACGTATGGTCATGAGAAGCTCCTAGGCAAAAAAGGCACTTATCATGCCAGTCTTTATGGGGAAAAGGGGAGCACAAAACTACAAGAAAAAACAAAATCCTCAAATGAGGCACTTATCTACAACTGCAGTAGGAGTCAGCAAGCAAGCACAAGTAGTCACTGGAGAATGAAAATGTATTCAAATGGCAGAAAACAAACATAGGTAAACAGACTGTCAGTAAAAAGATATGTTCAGACTGACGGCAAAGAAGTTCTAAATATGGTAGGCCTGAATGTCACCTTTACACCCTACACTATGCAAGGAGTATTTCGGTGATGTTCGGCATACGTTTTAAAAGCAACAAGTAGCTTTTGTTAGACTGGCATGAAGTTCGGGCTTCCACAGCAGGCAGTCCCATCTGTTACAAATACTGCAGCAGTCAATGTGAGGACATCTAGGTTTATGTTTGATTTTTCACGTCTATATTACATAATCCAACTTTTAAAAGTTTGAACGTCATATGGTTGACACCATATGATCGAACTTTAAAAAGTTTGAAAATGTAATAAAAAAAAAAAAAACAAAAATAAAACCAAAGAAAAAACCTACCTGAACATTTTAAGCAGGGGGGGAAGCCCCCTTGCACCCCCACACCCCCAGCTCTTTAAATATACCAACTCCGAGATTGCACTACACTGCCGAAAAGGGAAGTCTTCCCATTCCGCACTGTACAGAGATCTCCATTGAAACGTTCAAACTTTTAAAAGTTCGATCATATGGTGTCAACCATATGACGTTCAAACTTTTATTTATTTTTATTTATTTATTTTACATTTATTTACCGGGATAGTCCGACTGGATACATTTCCATTTTCAGTGGAGGCCCAGGGAGAAAAGCTCCAAATAGACAAACGTACATAGATTACACAAGAAGTTAGCAAACATTAGAAAATATAAAACAAAGTAATTATGTACAATGGTTTAGTAGTGTTCCCTAATAGGGACTCACAATTCCCATGGACAGACACAATTAAAAGCAAGAGACATCAGATTGGATATAGAGCTTGGTGACGTAGTTGCATGTTATGCTATTTTCAGATTATGCTTTCAGTTTATAACATAACCAGGGTTTTAAAAGTTCGACAACATGATATAGACCCAATTTTTCTAGTCACCTGGCTGAACCTGAAAAATGGTCCATGAGATCAGTGTTCTATCCCAGTAAACAAATGTAAACAAATAAATGTACAAAATGCACCGCTCATTATGCTGGATACATGAGTACGCTGATAACCTTACCTAATGGCTGGTGTTAAATGTGTCATAATAATAACCATAACCTAAATTCTGGCAGGTTAATCATTTGCAATTAAACATTAATCCCAGTGCATAACCTTTATCCTGAAACTGGTTTCTAGTAAAACAAAACAGCACTCCTTCTTCCTGGAAATAATTTATTGATGTTCACAAATCAAATACCGGTTTCAGCTGCATAAGCCTTCATCACTGTCTGGACACTGATGAAGACTTATGCAGCCAAAACCAGTATGTGAATTGTGAACATCAATAAATTATTTCCAGGAAGGAGTGCGGTCTTATATTGTTGACTGCTGGATTTTATAAGAAGACTGAGCACCTGGTGACTGTACCTGTACAGAACTTGGTTTATTGTTCTAGTAAAACAAAGCCACAGAGCTTAGCTGTACACCAAGCCTATACATAAAATAAATGACAAATCGCATATCTGCAGTAAATATGCATCTCCCTCCAATATAAATGCATTTACAGGTCCATAAAATAAAATATTGGGATTAAACTAGTATATTTCTAAACATATGCTATATTAAAATTAAAAAAGTACAGACTTGTTTGGTCTTTGATAGTGTGATGTATAAGTAGCTAATGAATCATTGCTGGTCAATCTGTTATATTAGTAGCAAATAACAGTAAAACTTAAAACTCAAAGTTGATATATCAAATTACCAACTAAGCTGAAGTAATAAAAACCTTTTGGCATTACAGCTCTGAATGAACTGCTTTAAAATCTGAACTGTAACATTCTATAGCCAAAATTCCATGGCAACATTCCAATTTTTTTCAAATGAAAATTAACAGAAAATAAGAAAAATACAGAAGGAAAACAGATGGAGTAACTCTTACAATAAGGCAGTTATCTAGCCAAGTACAATAAGGTAATTTCTCACTTTTTAAATGTCCTCAGGAGTGTGAAGCAGTTTACACAGCTCAACATGGGAATTGTTTTATAGCACTCGATATAACTTCAGTTACCAAGAATGTAGAGAGGAAGGCACTTTCAGAGATCAGAATGCAAGTTTTTTAATAAAGTTAGTTTCAGGATGTGCTCTGTGGGCTAGAGAAATGGTGTGCATTTAACTTGTATGCACATTTCATAGATTCATTATTCAGGAGACATTGTAGGGACACAATGTAAAATTATTCCTACTAATGTCAGCTGCGTAGCATAGTGAGGTGAAGCCCTGATGGCGATATTGTACTTGAGGGCCTCACCAGATGTGCAGTAGCAAGCCCCGCCCAAAACCCACCCCCGTGATATGTCAGTCATGAATATGCATTCCCTCCGAATGTACAACAAAATGTAAAAAGAAAACAATAGTTTCACAAGGAGTCCTTACTAATTAATAGTGGAGTCCTTTATTTCATTCGGAGTTTGCTTTAAATTTAAAGCAAGCTGTGGGAACCATTCTGGTAACCATTTCCATTCCTGCATTCAGACCGACCACAGCGCTAAAATTCGCACTTAAAAACTTAGTATAAGTAAACAAATAAATAAATGAATGGGACAAAAATGCACACATCATGGGAATTTTCATCATTTGTAAAATTTGACAAATAGTTATTAAACTAACGCTGCATCAATGCGTTTTAAAGACATAAACGAATGCAAGTTATTGGTTGATTACAGCTCTATTTCTTTTGCTGCAAAAAGGAGCAGGGCAGCACAGGTACTGAATACTCTTGAAACGTAGAATAAATAGTATTTGCCAATGATTCATTTAAAATACTAATGATAAATCCCAACAGATCCTCTCGATAAGTAATATTAAGGCACACATAATTTTAATACTTAAAACTGTAACTTGATTGGTATGTTCTGCATATTATATACCTACTACCTCTGTCACAATTGTTTTGAGAATAGGACCGTCACAGGCCAGTTTCGTAATTTACAGACTATTGCACAGCCCGGATCCATTGCATCTGTCACTCAATTCGTGACACGCCCACTTCTGCGTGAAACGAACTGGTGAGGCCCTCAAGTACAATACCGCCTCCCTGATTACATCACAGATTGCTAGTGCCTCTTGAACTCAAGGAGCCAGCCGGGGGTGGGAGATGACTGAACTGAGCCTGCTCATTCTCTCAGCTTAGGAAAGGAGGGGCACATTCCCTGGAATACAGACTGTTCAAGCCCCTCAGTGGAGACTAGAATGTTAACTAAAGCCTTTGATTCAAAATGAGCTGGCTGTCTGCAGAATTACATCTTCCATGGAAGTAATTGACATACCATCTACATGCTCATTGCATGCCCAATGCCAGATGCAATACTGGATATGCACAAGGAAAGTGCTGGACCAAATTAGAAAGCCCACTGCCTCTATTGCATATCACAGCAACACTCCATGTGCTTGAATTCTACTTTGCGAGAATGAATTGACCGTATGGCTCTTAAACCAAGGTTTATAAGTCACTTAGTGGAGTGGCCATGAGGGGGGCTTTCTGGTTTTCAGTGGGATGAGTACCAAAAAAATGGTACAAAAATGATGGTTGTTTTGAATATTGTATTCATTACTGTTACTTCATACACTGAATGCCTTTTAACTGTTTACCACATAAAATGCTTAGCTATTTTGTACATTAGAGGTTTCCTCACAAAAGGCATTATAATTTTTACTTAAAGAACCTGATTTGCACATTAATGTAGAGCTTCACTGAACTTATAATAATAAGACACTTCACTGTGTGACATTGTACTGATATGACCATATCTGATGCCTTCTGCCCAACAAACCTAGGCACAACATTATCACAGTTCAGCTCATACCCAGTCTTGCATTATTTTTCACTGGTCCTACACAGCAGCAATGCTAATGCTTCTGTTTGGAAAAGTATTTTACACAGTTTCAACATAATAGGCATATTAATAAAAAATGGTCTTTTAATTGCTTTAAGTTACAAGATATCCTACAAACATTGTAATATATTTCTTGCTAAAAATGAGTTTGAATGTGACCCCATTAGTGCAGGGATAAGGCACCTGGTTAAGCTGCTGTGACCTAGGGTGAGTAAGCAGTCTGGAAAGCCACAGGACTGGCCAGTGACTGCTTATCTACAGGTGATAGTGGAGAACACTGGCCTATACCAGTGTTTTTGCATAGCTCTCAGAACATTACGGCAGTTGCATAACATCTAGGAGCTGCTGCATATCATCTTGGCCACAGCTCTCAACTTCTTTGCTCAATAAACAGGAACAAAGCTAAAAATAATGGGCAGACAACCCATTATTGTCATACTTCTTAACTGTACCTTATCATGAGGAATGTTCCTCATTTTTAAAAAGTCCATGTTCCTCTCTGTGCCACATTTGAAGGGCATATTATTCATTCAGTGTTAAGAATTTTTCTAATTAATGTCACAGGCAGCAAAGAGAGATTTTCAGCAATAATGAAAAGCTTTTTACTTTTATCATACTTAGTGGCAGTAACAGTTTCAGGTAATAACAGAGAACACTGGACTTTGTGTAACCATGTCATTCAGTATTCTGAATTTCCACTTAGGAACTGTCCAGTGTTCTCTACTATTGCCCATCTACCTTGAGGGAGAGGGATTTGTACTTTTGTATCTCTCAGTGGAACCAGGGAATGGCATTGCATTGTAGGGTGATGCTCCTAAGGAGTACTGCCAATTAACCTTCATGCACTAATATGCATTGGGTTGTACATTTACAAGTAAAAGTATGTCTTTGCACTCTGACCCTCAGAGAAATCTGAGCATGCTGCCATATGTTGGGGGCATCTTGCACTCACACGCTTCCTGGAGAGGGGGCAGTCCAAGCCCAGATAGCCTAGAAACTTTCTTCTCTGCAAAGATGAGATCTCCAGTAAAGAGTCATGCTGGGCTGCACCGCAAGGATAAACAGCATGGAGGAATAAGCAGAAAGCAGGAGTGAAGGATGAGCTGGCAAAATATGTCTTTTACAGATCAACTTATGCACATCCAGCAAAACGTTTGTAGATACTATAAAACAACCAGAAAGGTTAACAGTATTGAATGCAATATCATATTTAGTTTGTACAAAGCAAGAAAGTAGGGTACTTTTCCGTTATCAGGGCAACAGTTATAAAAAGCTAGCGCACGCACAGCTGTAAGCGCTGAAGTGGTTGTTTCGAAAGTCCAAGAAACAAACATGAAGCATCCTTTTTTTACTGCCTTGTAACGACTCAAACTAAGAAAATGTAAGTAAAAATGGGAGCACTGACTGGTCAAACCGACAACTGTCAGGCTTGTCCTACACTACCGTCTGCTGTCAACTGCTAGTTAATGGAAAATCAAATTTAACCCTGGCAGGCATTTTTTTGAGAGAATATCAAGTCTGAAACTCAGATGTGTGCTTAGTGAAGCAGTTGTTTCGAAAGACAAAGACATACACATTAAGTAGCCTTTTTGGACTTGCTTGTAATGATGGACTAAGTGGCCCTCTGCCACCCAAACGTGTTCTTGAAAAGGTAGATTGATACTGAAGGAAAGAAGTGCTTCTTAACTTGATTTACTTGTATGGTATAGTGACTGAATTGAAACGTAAGAAGCACCTGAGTCACAAGGAGGATGAGAGCAACTCTGCTTGATCCAAAATGAGGTGTTGTAGTTAATCTCTGTCATAGCAGGTTGTTAAGAGTGGTGTTTGTGAAGTTTGTGAGTGATGGATACATCACATGAACAGTGATGCAGAAGAATGCTAGCTGATAGGGGTGGCGAGGTAATGGATAAAATCGGGAGTGGTGAAATTGAAGAAAAGGGGTAGCGATGTGCCTCATTTTTGACAGCTACGGTACACAGTACTCAACTCTCTCTGATTTTTGGTTTAAAGTTTTGCTCTGTTCTGCCTAAAACTGGCGATTCTGAGAGAAAATGTTAGGGATTACACTTAATAAATAATTTCAGTACTTGGAGTTCTAGCTGTGCGAGCGCTAGCATTTTATAACTGTTGTCCCGATAACGGAAGAGTACCGAAAGTAGTAACTCTTTATTCGTAGTTGCATTTATTTGAGTATGTTCACCAGGATGGCAGAAAGATCCACACAGGACCTTTTTCATACATGGCTTAAGTAATGTGCACATCACAGGAAATTTAAATGGGATAAACTGTAGTTATATAATGAACCAGAGCATGCAATTTTAGACTGTCTAGGTAATATGTGACAGGCATACGGAAGTATGTTGCAGACTATAATAACCTAAAATACTTTCATCATAAGTAATTACATACATACCACATCACTCTTGCAGGTGGCATAGAGGGATAAAGCCCTGGCTATAGCCCGGGATACCTGAGTCTGATTATCTGCTTGAATGCTTAACAGCAGTGCAGGGAGGATGGGTACGCCTATCCTTGGAGATAGGACTGTGCTGAACATATTTCTAATAAAGCTGTGCTGGAGGCTGATACTCAGAGAGAGATGATACTAGGTGGGCATATATGGTCATTGTCACTTCCCATTGTCTGTCTCATCTAATGCTGACGTCAGGATAACAGAGGAGGGACTTAGATCACAGAACAGCAAGGCCAGCTTATCAGTGGGAGTGGTAAGCACTATGTAGCCTATCTACCATAAGAAGAGCGGTTTCAGGCTCTGAAATTGTAGTTTATTGGCTGTTTGGGTAGTTTTTCTATCCCTTTCAACTTTCTGGTTTACAAGCCTGTGTTTGCATGGGTTTGCACTTGTTTAAGCTCTGCGGATCTCTACATAAGGTATGTAGACATGGAAAGAACCTACAGAAGAACACTAACAGTAACCACAGGCCATTACTGAATGATCAGCATTAGCTTATAGTCCATTTTCTTCCTGCCTTAGGTCTTCCCTACTCAATGTAAATGCTACTATGGCATGTTCACTGCTGGCCATGAATCTTACCTCTCCATCCTGAAATTTCTCTGAAATGGTGACAACTAAATCTGGGATGGTGCTTTTTATGGTGACTTCCTGTACCAAGAGAACAAATTATTTAACTTGAGCTTCCATCAGGGCACCTTTAGATTCTGTTGTGAATATAGAAACTGACCACCCTGCAGCTGGGAGACTGAACTCTTCCATAGTCACCATGGACATTCTTGTCCCTAGCTTCTGAATCTGTATAGTAGCTGACTCCCCTCCTTGTTGGATGTGTATGGAGAGTGGTAGATGGTTTCCAACTCCAACATTTTCCCATCCTCCATCTGTAGCTTGGCTGTCAGTTATGCTTATCTATCTCTTTTTCCACCATCACATGTATCACTCCTTCTCACCAATTATTCTACTTGCTGAGTTAAAATACAATGGGGGGATCAGTGGCCCAAGGTTATGCATTTGTGTGTGTGTGTGTGTGTGTGTGTGTGTGTGTGTGTGTGTGTGTGTGTGTGTGTGTGTGTGTGTGTGTGTGTGTGTGTGTGTGTGTGCGTGTGTTTGTTTATCTGTGTAAGACAGTAACACTTGCTATTGCACATGTATGTGTCTGTGTGCATCAGCAGGTGTGTATTTTATAGTCTTGTACCTACCTGTGTGATGAATAATATTTGCTAGGATATATGTTATTTGCATGTTTTGGTTATGTTGGTTCAAGGAATCAGTGAATGGAGAGGGGTATTTATCAAACTGCCATAATCCATGTTTGCTCATTTTCTAAATAAGAAGTAAACAAACAAACAAACAAACAAACAAACAAACAAACAAACAAATAACAACAACAAAAAAAAGAAAGAAAGAAATGTACCTGTTTACACAGCAGGGAGTAAGTGAGTAAATTAACAAAACAATGTGTTTATACAATCTAGCAGACTGAGTACATTAAAATAAGTAAAAATAATGTACTTAAAGAATTAACTGCAGGCCAGTACTAATGAAAATATGAATTGTTGCAGTTTGTGTATTACATTAAACTGCATTTACCTTTTCAGGTTTGTGGTGAAATTAAATTCAGTTTAATATAGTTGTTGAACAGTAATGATGCTATCATGATTAGCAACCTTATCTTAATTCCCTCTCATACTAACATGCATACTACTAACACTTATACGTGCACATTATTGATCGGGTTATGAAGCATATTCTAGTTCTTCCTGTGACGCCCCTGCACTGGCCCAGTAATCAAGGAACCTCAATCCTCACCACTAGCAGCAGTGAGGGATGTACACAATGGGAGGATGACAAGCACACACACAGTAAAGTACAATTTCCCTTAAGAGCACACAGAGATCACAGACAGTCTGGGGACTGGTTTCTCCCTCTTTTTCCAGATCCCCAATAAGACTCCCCACTGGCACAGTTATAGGGTTAACATCTCAGCTGAGGGGTCAAGCCAAGACCTTTCACCACCCTCTCTGTCCAACCAGTGTTTCGTGACTTTGCCCAAGTAGCTGATACACACACACACACACACACACACACACACACACACACACACACACACACACACACACACACACACACACACACACACACACACACACACACACACACACACACACACACACACACACACACACACACACACACACTCTTTGTGATTTGATTTATATACAAACACACACGCACACACACCTGGGGAGGGCTAGCACAGGTTTACTAGTTAGGCCCCTTTCTGCCCAGACTATAAGGTAGTTATCACTGCCACCAACCCCTACTTATCAGCTACTATAAAGGCCCTTACAAAGGGTGACCAATCCTACTGTGTAATGTTACTATTATCCAAATGGTAAGTGTGACCAAGACCAAGGCCATTTAGGAGTGCCCTGTACATTGTCACCAAATACATATGCAAGTACTCTAAGAGGTTAAATATGTCTCACAAATATCAGCCACAAAGATAGGTTTAAATATATATAATAATAAATAATAAAAGAACAAGACAATACTCAATCAACACAGTTACTTCAGAGTTCAGAATTACAGGAAATATTTTAAAACAACATTGCAGGACAGTCTCAAATAAATGCAGAAAACATCTAAACTAATCTTTACTATATTCCTATCTATCTTTAAAAAAAGTACTATGCCTAAATCTTACTTACAGAGCAACATGGAGGCAGACGTGCTGAATGGATACTTCTAGGTTCAAGACAAGATACAAAATGCCCAGTCCATCTCTCTGAGAGAGTTCATAAATTAATATCACATATTACTGCTGGGTTAGCCTGGATGATATCATTCTTTGTCACCTGCCTTCAGTTCCCAGGCTAACAGAAACTTAACAAAATCTAACATTTCTATGTGAAAAAAATACATATCTCTCAGATGTTTGCTCAGAAATGGAAGTCATAAAAGAAACACTTTTACATTTGAAACCTAGCAATTATTTCTGTTTCAAGACCATAGGAAAACCTCTAACACTAGACATTGTGTCTGCTTACTGAGAGATAACACAATCATAAAACACTTTACTTTTCAACTTATTTTCTTGCAGTTTTGCAAGTTAACTCTGTATATTCCAGCTTCTACTACTAAAACATACATTTGCACAGGTATATAGTTTATAGACATTTCTGTTCTTTTCCAGTAGGGTACACTGTGGACACATCCTTGAAGCTCAATACATAATATACAGTTCAACACATACTTCTGCACCAGTAGTTTAATATACACATAACATATAGTTTTCTTACATTTGCAAGACAAGCATATGAAGCATATTAATATTCACAAATGACACACGACTATGGACAAAATTCCAGATAGCTGGGCTGCAGTGTCACACTTCCCTATACATATAGTCAAAGCACATTATGTGCACTAGTAATACTTGTATATTTACATTACTTATGCTTTGTGAAACATACTCTATCAATCTTTCCATATACACATAGTGTTACTTGTGGAGCATGCACACTAGTATTACTTGTATATGCACATTACTGAAGCTTTGTGAAACATACTCTACAGATACTTCTATATGCACATAGTGCTACTTGTGAAGCATGCACACTTGTAATACTTTTATATGCACATTACTGATACTTTGTGAAACATACTCTACCAATGCAGATATGCTCAGTGTTACTTGTGAAGCATGCACACTAGCAATAATCTTATATGCACATTACTGATACTTTGTGAAACATACTCTACCAATATTTCCATCTGCACATAGAGTTACTTACTTGTGAAGCATGCACACTAGTACTAATTGTATATGCACATTACTGTTGCTTTATGAAACTTGATCTACTATGTCCATATGTACATAATCAATGTTACTTGTGAAGCATGCACACTAGTAATACTTTTATGAGCACATCAGTGATGATTCTTGTGAGGCACATGCAGTACTAATGCTTACACATGCACTTTACCTCTGCTATTCATGAAGGATACATCCTTCTAATTGCCTAAGTAGCACTCACCATGGGGCTGTAACAGCATTTAAATTTGGTGGTCTGAAACCAGGATCCACCCACACATTCTCATCACACCCTGAGAGAATGGAAGTCAATACCAACAAATACCTTGATGGGCAGTGTCAGATCTCTAGGTTTCTTAAGGCCCAATCAGCTACTGGTAAGGATGTCATTACATTTCAACTTGAATATGCCCTAGTGCTAATCTCCAGATTCTCCATCATAACCTTAATATACTAACTACATGGTCTGTAGGTTTATAACATTACGCAGTGGAATTCCATAGCATTACTTGACTCTAAACTATGAAAATGGTTGGCTGCAAAAGATAGGTCTGAATTCCTTTTCTACGTAACTGCTTTTCAAACTGTTACACCATAACCAATGTGCTTTCTTTCTTCACTAAGAAAAAGCAACTGATTCTTAGCTTTTTGAAGGATCAGAAACTTATGGAGACTTAAAACAAGTGTGGGACACAGTGATAGCCTTTTTTTGCTATCAGCCTATTACATAGAATAACCTTTCTTTGAAAGCCTGACAACTAGGTTTCCTAACCTCTTTTAGAAGCACTTTCTAGCAGCACCTACTGGAATGTGCCCAGTAGAAGCATCAGTTTAGAAGCCTAGGAGAGAGCGAAGGCCTAATTTGCAGTACTGTCCACTGCCACTAACTGTTGCTTTTGTCTTTGTAATATTAAATAAATTATTATATAAATAATTTTTCTTTGATTCCATGATCCAACTCTAACCAACAGCTGCCTTATTTGTGCATTACTCCAACCCCAACACTGGCACTACCTCCTGTTTTTGTGTCCACTTGAGGGAAGGGGTGGTGGAAAGCTCATTTTGCCTATCACTGCTCCTTGGTTTAGTGATCTCCAGTGGGGTGTGAAGGGGAATGGGAAAGTGGATCCAGGAGACAGTGCAAATATGCTCCTGCAACATCATCTATGTTTCTTAGATTAATAGGTTCATAGGTGTGTACTAGGCTAATGGCCCTGGGTCCTTTACAAGTGTAGCCCATAGAAGTGTCCTGGCACTGTGCCGCCCGATGTTAGTTCCCAGTGCCTCTATCAATTAAAGCCACTGGAGTGATCCTAGGGTGAACTTTCTATTTCCCATCCACTCATCAAGATTTCTCTTAAAGATGGCCACTGAGGTGCTCTGCTTGATATGCATAGAAAGTATATTCCACAGCATGGGCAGTCTCTCGGTTATGAACCTGTCCCTCCAGCATGTTCTGTTGAATGTGGTAATGAGGTTGAGGTCTCTGGAGCATGTGGTGAGGAGGGATTGGGATTTCTTTAGATGCAGCATTTCTAACAGAGCTGAGACATGGCTTTGTAAGTCAAGCAGTGATCGCCTCTTAGTAGACGATATGAGACAGAGAATAGCTGAAGTTTTTTGAGTCTGTCCATGTAGGACGTGTTTAAGGCCTAGGATCCTCTTCATGAGGTACTTTTGTGGCCTCTCCAACTGTTTCAGGTGTCTAGTGAGGTACATGCCAAATGGGCATTATAGTCTATGATTGGTCAAATGAGGGAAGAGTAGAGAGAAATGATGACCTCTTTCTTCCTGGCTGAAAAACCCTTCATAATGAGATGTGCCACATAGAAGGACTTTCTGACCCCAGTGGCAATGTGGTATTCAAAGGAGAGGTTGCTGTCAACCTGTGTCCCCAGATCTCTTATAACACCTTCAGTGTTCAGTGGCTCCCATCAATGTGGTAATTAGTGGGAACAGCGTTTTTCCCAAAGGGGATGATGATGCATTTTTTTGGCATTAAACTTAAGGCCATGGTTTTGACACCAGTCATTGGTCTCAGTGAGGCCTTTCTGTAGGATGTCTGTATCACTTGGGGAGTTAATAATGGCTCCCAGCTTGCAGTTGTCTGTGAACTTGGTCAGCCAGAGTCCCTCCGTGTTGGCCTGGACTTCTGAAAGTAGATGCCAAACAGGAGGGGACCCTGGACTGATCCCTGTGGGACCCCACTTGTGACTGGTCAGCAGTCTGACTTGGAGTCTGCTACTCTCACACTGTGGGTTCTATCTGTGAGCCAATTTGCAACCCATCTAATGATATAAGGGGTTGATGTCTAGTTTGGTGAGTTTATCAATAATTCTTGAGTGTGGAATGGTATCAAAGGCCTTGGCCAGCTTGAGGTAGGCTGTATGAACTGCCTTACCTACATCCACATCTCTGGTGACTGATTCAAAAAAGTCAACCAGGTTAAGCAGGCATGATCTACCTTTCAAAAAAACAAATTGCATAAGATCTAGAGTTTGGAAATTCCCTGTATCCTTGTTAATTAGGTCCATGATGATGTGCTCCATAGCCTTACATATCAGACTCATCAGGCTAATGGGGCGATAATTTCCAGGGTCTGTAGTCACTCTTCCTTTATGCAGAGGGATGACTGTAACAGCATGCCATTCAGTAGTGGTGCCAGTTACCTTTGTATTTCATGTAGAACACAGCCAGGGATATTGCCGGGTCCCATGGAAACTGTATTCTTGGCCTTGGACAATACAGCTTTAACCTATGCTGCAGTAATGCTGGGTGCTTGGCATTCTTCCAGTATTGAGATTGGTCCTTGGGGAGAGAGTGCAGTAAAGATGGCACAGAATCTGTTTGCCAGTATGCTGGCAATATCTGTTGGTTCAGCGTAGGAGATACCATTGTGCAGTAACTCAGAGCAAATCTGTGTATTGCCGTGGAGATTCTTGATATAACTATAGAAGGCTTTGTGGTTGTTTTAGTGTCTGCCACAATTCTGCCTTCATAGCTGGCTTTGGAGGTTTTGATGAGGGATCTCAACTTTTTGTTGAGGCTAATAAGGGAATTATTCCAGTCTTGATACTTCACCTTTTTCTGCAACAGTTTCTTCCTTTTGTTGTAGAGTTTATTAATGGCAGGGAACCACCAGATTGGCTTCCTTTTTTTGGAGGAGCTTCTTAGTTCTGATGGGTATGGCTAGTTCCATGCATTCATTTATGTGTTCATACAGTGCATTGCTCTATGATTCGGCAGTCATGCATCTATTTTCCATTGGCATGGGTACCGTGAAGTTAGCCACCTCTGTTTTTAGGAGTCCAAAGTCAGCTTTGGAGAAGTTTTTCATGGTGGATGCCTTTACGGGGGGGTGTGCATGAGATGTGGATTTCCATGGTGATTAGTGTTCTGGTCGGATCTAACCAGGGAGGAATTGACTATTGGTGTAGAGCAATGGTTGTCCATGTTAGTAATAGCCAGGTCAAGTATGTTGCTTCCTCTAGTGGGGGATAAGAATGAGCTGGTCCAAGGTATTAGAATTGATGAATTCCAGGAAGTGCTGGGCCAGTGCGTTGGTGCATGAGTAGTTTTCCCAGTTGATGGAGGGGTAGTTGAAGTCACCTCATATGAGAGTGTTGAGTTGGATCTTAATAGTTTCCAGGATGCTTAGGAATGTGGAGTGAGAGTCTAGGGACATGGTTGGGGGCCTATAGCAGACTACAACCTGAATCGCCATCTTACCCAATGTTAGTTGTACCTGGAGTATCTCAGATGTGTTATGTTGGGCTACTAATCTGGAGGTGTGCATATCCTTTATGAATATGGAGACACCACAGCCTTTGGAGCTTCGGTCCATGTTCTGGGGCTGAAAGGTGTGGAATGAGTTATAGCCTGGTACCACTGTGGTGCTTTCTGCTGCTTTAAACCAGGTCTCCGTTACAGCGCAAATGCCGATGTTCTCCATTTTGAGGAGTGCTTTGAGTGAGTGCATCTTGAGATTTAGACTTCTAGTGTTGAGCAGCATGACCCTCAAATTGCATGTATTTATAGCTGTTATGGTGGTAATTTGGTCTTTGGAGCACCACCTAAAAAGGCACTATAGGGGTGGAAAGAGTCTTAGCCAGTACCCAGAAACATAGGAGTGACAGATACAAAACAGAAGAAGGTTTGGACAGGTATGAGGTTTGAAACTCTGTCATAGCACCTCTGGGTCTCAAAGCAAAAGAGGTAAGAGCATTCATTTTAATTAATAAAAAAGACTTTTTGTGACTTGATATTTGAGAGTGGGCAGGTCATGGAAATTTTTTTGGGTGCATATGAAAAAAAGAAAAATATTTACCCATGGCCAGAATATGCGGTGCAAGCTAAAAGAATAATGATCCAGTTTAGAACTGAAGTCAAAGTAAAAGAACTGAAAGAACATTTGTTAACTATATGTAAAGAAGTAATTTACACTACAGAAATATATGATGAAAGAGGGCTATGTACTAGTGGATAGGAATGTGGAGTAATACTGAAAATGCAAAATTATAATGCTGTACACATACCTAGTATTATTACTGTTCATGGTAATAGAGTTTTTGTGAAATACAGGGGTCAACCAAAAACTTGTTATTTTTGTGGGAAAAAATGATCATTTAGTCAATGAATGTGGTAAAAAAAGATGTTTATGTGGTAAAATAGGGCATAATGCAAGAAAATGTGATTGAAAATGCAAAAAATATGGCAATGCTGGTCATTCATGGCTAGAATGTGAAATAAATGTGCAAGAAAATGAAAATACAGGAGAAAGAGATAGTAGTAGAACGTGTTATACAAGAAAATGTACAAAAATATGTGACTGATAAAGAGGTTATACATGAAGTTAAAGAGGAAAAGGAAACAGAGGAGACAAGTGAGGCAGAAGCTGATTGGTGCACAGTAAGAAAAAAAGAATTTGACAGGGAAAAGAGTTAAAGAAAGGAAAAGAAAATTCAAAAACATAATGCTTAGAGAAAATAAGAAAGGAAAGGAATACATATTTTATTATACTAACTGTTCTTGAAAGCTAAAAATATTAGCTTTAAATGTGAACAGTAAGAAAAATCTTAAAAGAAGAATAAGAAACTAAGGGTACTGCTGCTAAACGCCAGAAGTCTTAACCTCAAGATGCATGCACTCAAAGCTGTCCTCAGTATGGAGAACATCGATATCTGTGCAGTGACAGAAACCTGGTTCAAGGCTCCAGAGAGCACCCCGGCACTACCAGGCTATACCTCATATCATGCTTTTCGGCCCCAAAACCCGGACCAAACCACAAAAGGAGGGGGATTTTCCATATTTATCAAGGATATCCACACCTCCAGGTTAGTGGCATTGCACGAAGTATCGGACACCATCCATGTGCAACTAACAGTGTGCAAGACTGCTTTTCAGTTTATAGCATCCTACAGACCACCCTCTCAAAGTCAGGAATCCCACTCGGCTTTCCTGAAAACATTGGAGAACATAAAGATCTCTCCGAACACCATTATATTGGGTGACTTCAACTACCCAAACATTGACTGGGAGCACTACTCAAGCCCCAGCACCTTAGCCCAAAGGTTCCTGGAAATTATAAACTCAAATGCTATGGAACAACTAGTCACCACTCCCACAAGAGGGGACAACATACTAGACCTGATCATTACCAACATGGGGACTCTATGCTCCACACCAGAAGTATATCCCTCATTGGTAAGATCAGACCATAAATTAATTTCACTGGATATCCACATCCCGACCCCACCCCCAGCCCAGAAAACCACAGTGAAAAACCTTTCAAAAGCGAACTTCTCACTTCTCAAAACCGAAGTGGAATCCTTCAAGGCCCCAGGGCCAGTGGAAACTACGGCCCAAACTGCAGAATCCTATATAAACGCATTCTACGGACATCTCCAGGAATGCATGGATCATGCTATCCCAAACAAAACCAAGACCCAATCATCCAAAGGCAGGCGTCCAGTCTGGTGGACCCCTGCCATAAATAAACTGTACAACAGAAGGAGGAAGCTACTACATGATAGAGCAAAATCCCTAATAGGGAAGGCATCTCTGATCAGTACTAGCAAAAAATTATGATCCCTCATAAAATCCTCCAAGGCCAGCTTCGAGAGAAAAATTGCACAGGACACCAAAGACAATCATAAGGCTTTTTCAGTTATGTTAGAAACCTGGGATGCAACTCCCAGACTTGTTCTGAGTTGATTCTAAATGACAAAAAATACACTGAACCCACAGACATCGCCAATATCCTGGCAGACAGGTTCAGTGCAAACTTCTCCACCCCCCCCCCAAAAGAGCAAGTATCTATCCCGGCAGAGGGCTGCCTCCCAAACATCTCAGATGCTCAGGTGAAGGCTGCCCTCTCCAAAGCAAAAAACACTGCTTCCATGGGACCAGATGGCGTCCCAGGTTGCATCCTACATGAACTCCAAGAGGAACTAATCCCTCAAATAAAACAGCTATACAATCTCAGCCTCACTACAGGATATGTGCCCACAGAATGGTGTACAGCAACAGTGGTCCCACTCCACAAAGGTGGAGCCTCTATGGACCCTGGAAACTATCGCCCCATAAGCCTGACTAGCTTAGTCTGCAAGGCTATGGAGAGGATCATCATGGAGCTCATAAACAAAGACATTGGGGACCTACAGACACTAGATCCTACCCAGTTTGGCTTTGTCAAGGGCAGATCCTGCCTTTTGAACCTGGTTGACTTCTTCGAAACAGTCACCAAAGCCATAGATGAAGGGAAGGTAGTCCACACAGCCTATCTGGACCTTGCAAAGGCATTTGACACGATACCCCACTCAGGCATCATAGATAAGCTATCCAGCTTAAATATAAACCCCTATGTCACAAGATGGGTCGCAAACTGGCTCAAAGACAGAACCCACAGAGTGAGAGCTGCTGGAGCCATGTCAGACTCGAAACCGGTCACAAGTGGCGTCCCACAGGGTTCTATCCTGGGACCACTCTTGTTCGGTATATACTTTTCCAAGGTACAGGCAAACATGGGAGGACTATGGCTCACCAAGTTCGCAGACGACTGCAAACTGGGCACCAGAATCAACTCTCCAGCTGACACAAACATCCTTCAAAAAGGTCTCACAGAGACAGATAACTGGTGCCAGCGCCATGGTTTAAAGCTAAATGCCAAAAAATGTATAGTCATACCCTTTGGCAAAAACAATGTGCCCACAAATTACCACATAGGCGGAAACCCATTAAGTACAGAGAAAGTTATTAGGGACCTGGGGACCCAAGTTGATAGCAATCTCTCCTTTGAAAACCACATTCCCAAAGTGGTTAGAAAGACCTTCTACATAGCCCACCTTATTATGAAGGGTTTCACATCTAGATCAAGAGAGGTAATCGTGCCCCTTTATTCATCCATCATCAGGCCCATCATAGAATACAATGCCCCTTTTGGGATGTACCTTACCCGACACCTGCAGCAATTAGAAAGACCCCAAAAGTATCTCACCAAGAGGATCAAGGGTCTCAAACAGATGACATATGCTGCTCGGTTAAAAAAACTCCAGCTCTACTCAACTGCATACCGCCTACTTCGAGGCGATCTATGCCTGACATACAAAGCTATGTCAAATCCAGAATTAATGGACATGCTCCACCTCAGTAAATCTAAATCCCTTAGAGCCACACGCTTGAGGGACTTGAACCTCAGCACAGAAATAAATAGAACTTGTTGGAGGGACAGGCTCATAACCCAGAGGCTCCCTTCGCTCTGGAATAGAATTCCAGTTCATGTGAGGCAGAGCACCTCACTGAATCTCTTCAAGAAGAATCTTGATAGGTGGATGGGGGATCGTAGGTTTGCCCCAGGGATTACTCCCGTGTCACTATTAGACAGAGGCACAGTAAACTAAACCTTAAAAAGGGCACAGTATACTCAAATCAAGGGGTGGCGTAAGCCATACAGAATCGGGCTAGGCTTATAATTGCCCCAGGGCAGATAGCCTAGTATGAACCTATGAACCTATGAATAGGTATATTACAATGGTGTGCTGCAGTAGATGCACATATTATTGTTTTAGAAGATATCAGACTATTAACAGAGAAGGAAAGAACACAAACTGAAACACTTTGGAATGGTGCAGTAGCTTGGAACATGGGGAAAGAAACATGCTCAGGCATATGGATATTATGTCACGCAAGCATTAAAATATTAGCTGAGATAGAAAAATATGTGTATAGAATTATAGCTTTATATGCATATGTAACAAACAAAGAGAGAAATTATGTTTTTTAAAATATTCTTAAATATGTATAAATATGGACATCATAGTGGTGGGTGATTTTAATTGTAATTTATGGAAACATAAGAGCAATTGTGATATTAAAATGGCTAAATAAATTATGAGAAGTGGAAAGTTAAGTATAGGGGAGCATAGCCACTGGACCTATAAAAGGAATGAAATTAGGACAGAAATTCATTATTTTTTAATATTCTATACTTTAAAAGTTATAAAAAATGAATTAAGTATGCTGGATTTTCAGATCATGTGGCTATATGGGTTAAAGTACAGGAAAATGAAGAATATATAAGAATAGGAAAAGAAATAGAGACAATTAATGAAAATGAATTAGATTAAGTAGAGAAAAAAGAACTTGTGGAATTATGGAAAAATCATATGAATATGAGGGAGTTTTATGATAATTGGACTGTTTGGTGGCTTAATTTTAAAGAAAAAATATAAAAATGTGTTTTAAGAATGCATAAGGAAGAAAAGAAGAAAAGAAAAAGAGAGATATAAGATATTAAGTCAAGAAACATTTAGAGATTTATTAGAGAAGAAAAATTCCTTCTATGAAAAAGAAAGAGAAATATCTAAAATTAATCAAATTAAAATTAACAACTTACTATATAAGCAAAAATATTGTTTACAAGGAAAGAAAGAGACGGTAGCACCATATTTGAGTAAAATAATAAAAGGAGGAAAAATAATAAGAGGATTAAAAAATAAAGAAGGTAAACAAATAAGACAGCAAGAAGGAATATATGAAATAATTAAAGAATATGTATTGGAATTATTTGTTAAAACAAAAGAAAACATAGAACAAATGTATAAAGGTGAAAAATTAAATAAGAAAGATAATTTAAGTATTTAGAACAAAAAATAACTGAAAGAATTGAATGAAATTCTAAAAGATATTAACATTAATTCTGCAAAAGGACTGGATGGAATTGAATATAATGAAATGAAAGAGAGGTAAAAAATAATTTTTATAGAAGTTATGAATGAATGGTTAGAAACTGAAATTAAAGAGAAAGAGATATGTACAGGAGTTATAAAATGTATATTTAAAAAAGGAAATAAAGAGGAGATAAAAATTTGGAGACCTATAACATTGAATAATATGGACTATATTTTTTTATGAGAATAATAACAAAAAAGTTACAGAAAAAAATGGATAGATTATATGACCAAAATATATTCGGAAGAAAAGGCAAAGGAAGTCAAGAGTTATTATGGATAATAAAGTCCTACATGGCACACATCATCATAAAAGGATTCTCATCTAAGAAAAAAGAGGTCATTGTTCCCCTCTACTCGACACTCATTAGACCCATTATAGAGTACAACGCCCCTTTTGGAATGTACCTCACAAGACATCTGCAGCAGCTGGAAAGGCCACAGAAGTACCTCACAAAGAGGATTACTGGCCTCAAACAAATGCCCTACACTGACCACCTCAAAAAACTCCAGCTTTACTCCATAGCATATCGCCTACTCCAAGGTGATCTCTGCCTAAAATATAAAGCTATGTCAAACCCAGAGCTGTTGGACATGCTACACCTAAAGAAATCCCAATCCCTCTGAGCTACACGCTCTAGGGACCTAAACCTTGTCACCACAATAAGCAGGACATGATGGAGGGATATATTCCTGTCCCAGAGACTTCCCATACTCTGGAACAGGCTACCCATCTATGTCAAGCAAAGTTCTTCATTAGCACTCTTCAAGAAAAATCTTGATGAGTGGATGGGAAATAGGAAATACACCCCGGGGATCACTTCTGTGTCTCTGCTCAACAGTGGCACAGGAAAATAGTTTTCTCGGGTGGCGTAAGCCAGGGAACCTTGTTGGCTAGGCTTACATAGGCCCTTGGGCTGATAGCCTAGTACCTACCTATGAACCTATATCATAAATAAAATGTAGAAGCAAAGGTCATGATAGGGGATATAAGTAAAGCCTATGATAATATCGAATATAAATCATTCTGGGGAATTTTGAAGGCATATAATGTAAGCAAAAAATATTACAAGTAATAAAATCTATTTATGAAAGGAACTATGTGAAACTAAATGCAAATAACTGGATTGAGGAAGAAATAAAAATAGAATGTGGAATAAAACAGGGTTGCCCAGCTACTAGTGTAATTTTCTTATTAGTTATGAATATAATAGTAAAGGAAATTAATAAAATGTCAAGTAGCAGTGGATACAAAATGATGAAGGAAGTACAATTGCCAATAATGTATAACTATGCAGATGATATTGTACTAATTGCTAAAAATGAAGTATGGATGGAAAAAGTAAATGAAAAATTAAGTATAAATTAAAAAAAAAAAATTGGTGTAAGTATAAATAAGGAGAAAAGTAAAGGATCTGGTTTTGAAGGTATGATATCTGGTATTGAGTTCAGTGAAAAGTATATAGATATATTAGGAATAACATTTGGAGGGAATGAATACAGACAACAACAATGGGATAATGTACTCAAAGAAGAAAGGATATCACTAAATTTTGGAAATCATATAGATCTTCATTTTGAAAAAAGCACACATGGTGAATTCCATGGTAATAGGAACAAATGCTTATGTTGCTAACATTTATATGATTCCTACTAAGTATGAAAATGAACTAATTATGATTATGTTTTCTTTTATATGGGGCTCTAGACTGAATCCAGTCAAGAGAGGGATTCTGTATATGAAAGAAAAGCAAGAAGGTTTGGGTTTAATAAACCCAATAGTACATGCAGCATCTTTAATTTTATATAAGGGATTAAAAGGAATTATGAAGGAAAATAAAAACTTGATAGAAATGATACTATATTATAAATACAAAGAATTGTGGGAAGGAATGGGAGTTAAAAATGAAGTAAAAGCATTGTGAATGAAGAAATGAAAGAGTACCAAAAGAAAATTGTATGGAAAATAAAAAAGAATATATATGAGAAAAATAGAAAAGAATGGTACTTAAGTATTATGAAAGCATTTTATTGTATTGATCCATGAAAATATTTAGAAATAGATAAGAAAAAGCCATAATGATGAATATAATAACTATACAAAGATTAAAGAATGTAATGAATTTTATGGAGGCTGTCTATTAAAAAATTGCAGGTTAAGGCAAATATGCTACACAAAAAAAGCAAGATATAATAAGTAATGTGGAGAATTTGAGACTACTCAGCATGTGTTTTTGAAATGTGAAAGAGTTAATAATTTGAGGAAAGAAATATGTAAAGATATAGGGTGAAAAGCTGGTTAAAATTTGAACAAATAAATATGGACATAATATAATTTGGTTATTATGGTGCACAAAAACAGGAAGAAGTAAAGAAAATGGGCAGAGTAATATTTTATGCTTCATGGACTATATGGAACTAGAGACTAAATGAAATTAAATATAATAGGAAATAGACTTTGGCAAAGATTTTGGAAAAAATAAAGTTTTGGTTGTGGATAAAAGCGTGGGAGGATGCTTAAACTGAAGTTTATAATGCATGGAGATTTGTAAGTAGATGTAAATAATGTAAATATGTAAATATGTAAATAATATGTAATGTATATATCAATAAAAAAATACTCTTTGGAACAGCTAGATGGTGCCAGAGGACTAATACAGCAGCAGAGAAGAGTCATAAGGGAAGCAGCAGCATGCAGGAGGACAGAAAAGCTATGGAGAGTTTGGAGAAAAATTTGTGTGATATGGAGCTTCAGAATGTAAACAATTTCCTGTGTGGTGGATGTTACAAATGAGCAGCATTTAGCTGTCTTCAAGAAGAAGGAAGCAAGCAAGTCCATTAAAGAAGTGCAAATAATGGAATTGGCAACTGGAGGGCTTGTAGATGATATTCTGTTAAAGAAATAATTATGTGGGATGACAGTTCTGTTGTTTCTTGGGTGAAATGGCATATAATGTTTTCAGAAGTGCTGCTGAGAATGGTAATGTGGAATAGAAACCAGGTAACGTCATCAGAGTATGTAGCAGTTAAAACTAATGCAGCAATGACAGAATGTAAAAGAGGAAAGTGGCAACATACTGATTAGATGACTGGTTTTGTGCAGCATTTAATGCAGTAACTAAAACATATGTGGTAGAGCAGCAGGCAAAAAGGAGAACACCAACAAACTGCAAGTAAAACTTTTTAAAAAGAAGAGAGGACCATCTGAGAGAATAAAACAATAAAATGACATTGTAATAGACAGATATTATATATGGGCAATTTGATAACTGTTTTGGGTTTTAAAGCTCAAGAAATGTGGGCTTTTATACATATTTAGGGTTCCCACCTGTCCATTTTTGCACAGGACAGCCTTATTTGGATAGTTGTATTCTGCAAAAAATACTGAAAAAAATGGCAAATGCTCTGAAATTTTAGGACAAAAAATATTTTCTAAGTTTTCTTTACTTATTGCATAAAACAATTATTTTGTATCTGAAACAGCATACGCAAATCATATGCTATAAGAATAAGCTTTCATTTTTGGCCAAACATTTAAGTTCAGGCCTTTGCACTAGGTTTTGCTATGGTTTATCCTGCAAATTCTCAAGTTTCTGCAGAAAATGTCCCACTTTGGGTATTTGACAAGGTGGCAACCCCTGGCAA
Organism: Protopterus annectens; assembly: GCF_019279795.1. Classification (NCBI taxonomy): domain Eukaryota; kingdom Metazoa; phylum Chordata; order Ceratodontiformes; family Protopteridae; genus Protopterus; species Protopterus annectens. The sequence goes on along the minus strand of NC_056731.1, from coordinate 1,571,261,813 downwards.
CCCTATTATTATGAATGAGACATTTTGTGACTCAACATTTGAAACTGATATACTAATGATCAAATTTCTGGAACTGTGTAACAAAAAGAAGGGCATTTATCTGTGGAACAATTATTTGTTTTCTGGTAGCAATTTACTTTGAAGTTTAGAACTGATAAACTGGAAGAAGATGATGTTAAAAAAATGCATGCAGGGTCTGTCTGAAACTGTTGATATTATGAAAGCTAAAGATGAGGGAAATGTTATGGTTTTGAGGGTGGGGGCTGGAAGTTGTTTTGACATGTAAAAATAATATAGTGAAATGTTTTGCCAAGTTATATTTTTGTCACTGGTCATAGATGGACATTAAGAAATGCTGGCTGGCCTAAATCATATTTATTTTGTGGGGACTTTTTTTCATTTAATTAGTGATTGTGACAGAGTACAATGTAACCAGTGTGGGGAGAAAGGACATACAACAAGAAGATGTGTTCCTGGATGCAGGTTATCAAGAGTAAACTGTAAATAATTAAAAAGAATGGAAAAGGGAAGAAACCATACACAGGGAAGGACAACAAGAAGTTGGGAGAGAGAGAGAGTGAATTAGGTATAGAAGAAAAAATATGGAGGGGAAAAAATAGGAGCAACAGTGCATGCAGGAAGCAATGTCTGGAGAAGGGAGTGATACTAATATTTTTTTTAAGTTCTAGCAAGTAAAAAATCTGATTCTGAGGATCCAGGATTATTTGTGCACAAACCGAGGAAAATATATTCAATTGGGGAGAGAGTAAAAATAAGAAAACAAAAATTTAAAAATATTTCCCTTAAACTTAAAAAGAAGTAAAAGTAACAATTTTAGAGTACTTTCAGTAAATGTGAACAGTATTATTAACACTGTAAGAAGGATAGGGATACTGGAATGGTGTGCCGAATGTGATGTGGATGTTATTCTGTTAGAGGATGTAAGATTTATGACAAGTGAATAAAGACTGCAAACAGAAAAAAAATGTGGGGTGGAAATATAATATGGAATTTAGGAAGTGAATGTTTTTCTGGAGTGGCTGTGTTGTATAATAAAACACTAAAAATACTAGTTACAACGTTGGTAAGGATGGGAAGGTTAACTGTTGTGGATGTGAGGTGGAGAGAACATGTTTATAAAATCATAGCATTATATGCATATATAACTAGCAAGGAAAGAAAGAATGTTTTTCATCAAATATTACACTTTGTGGTAGTTAACATGAAAACTATAATTGCAGAGGATTTTAATTGTGATTTAATGGGAAAATGTATGAAGAAAGGAAAGATGTAAAAAAAATACAGGAAGTGATGAACTATGTTAAATTTGCTGTACAGACCAAAAGTCAATGGACTTATAGAAGAGGGCACTTGGATCTGAAATTGATTGTTTTCTATTATCGGAAGGTTTAGGAGTAGCAGATGATAATATAGATGTGACGGATTTTTCAGAACATTTAGTAATATGGCTGGAGGTGATGGAAGAAAGGGAAAAAAGATTAAATGAGAAATAATGGGATGAAACTGGAAAGTGGGAAGTATTGTGGTTATGTAAGAATCATAGAACCATGAATGGCATCTATAAAAATTGGTCTGAATAGTGGACTGAATTTAAAAACAAATATAAAAAGTGCTTTTTCAATGGGAGAATAGCACATTATCCCTAATGCAGCACATTCTCCTAACCCAGCCCATTCTCATTGTGTTCTCTGTCACTCTCAGCAGAATTCCTGGTTTGTGAATCAACTGAAAATCTAACAGAGCTAGTGAATGGTTGCTATCTCTTTGAACTTGATGTGGTGCTTCTTGTGAGAGGCAAAACACTGACCTTTGACTTTTAGATCCCTTAGCTGAGCTCCCAAAGTATGAGTTATCAACACTTAATTATACCAATATGTTATTTATTTATTTATGTAGTTATTTATTTGCTTTGTTATTGGTAAGTGAACTGGTCCATAAACCATTTTCAGCCACAGTACAGGCCAAAAGACATAAACACAATATACCATATAATATACAAACCTAGCATACCAAACATAATAAATGAAGTACATTTACAGTCAGTTAAAATTAAAGCATACCTTAAGTATTATATAAATAACATGGAAAAAATAGAATGGTCTGAATGTTTATGAATGCAGCCAAACAGTACCATGATTAATTTGTATATCTTAAGAAATCCACTTTCATGCCGTAGGAATTAGTCACCTTTAAAAAGCAAACTTCGAAAACATAACAGTTTATCTCGGTATGGGATATATGATTTTATGAGAGGAAGTAGTGATTTCACACCATCAGGCCATCCTATCATAATGATATCTCAAAACAACTGAAGCTTTAAGTCACCTCTAGTACAACCTTTTGCTTTCTGTAGTTTCCCTGCTATTGCTGGTAACGTTTATTATATGTAAAACAAAAAGCACACACTCCTGCCAAAGGTAGCTCACTCCCACAATAAAGTCCAAAATAAAAACCAAAAGTGTGAGCACACCAACAAAGCTGAGTAGAGACAAATAAAGCATATCTTCCAAAGCTGTTTTCTGACAACTTTTATTATAAAAGGATGAGTGCTTTCGTGGGGTTACCGCTTCCTCAGATCCAAATAAAACCAACATTTTAAAAAAGGTTAGCATTATATACAAGTTGAAATCACATGTCACTATTAATCAACAAATCAAACTCAACGTCTCTTAATTAATGCAGGCTTTAAAGGAACACTGGCATTTAGCCATGGATTTCTGTGGGCTTGTAGTGCTATTATCCATTTCACTTCTAAATTCTCAAGATAATTATTCACATCACCTTATCTCATATCAGTTTTAACATGTTAAAGGACTCTGAAATAAAAAAAAATAAAAAAAAAACATTATGCCCTGTAGTGCCTGTGTGTGTTGCCAAAGCATTAGTATAAACACTGTTCCTTATATTACTTGCATGTTCCAGAACCCTTTCCTTAAGCTGACGTGTTGTTTTGCCAAAACAATGACATAGTGTGCAAGTTGCTAAATACACTAAAATGTTGCTGTTACAGGTGGCAAATAGTTTTGGGATAAATTCCCTCTTAGTAATGGGATGAACAAAGACTTGCTCTTTCATGATGAATTAACATGCTTTGCATTTCCCACAGGGAAATGTTCCTGTTCTATACACAGGTTCCACCCTTAAACACTTGGGACCATAGCATAACTTCCTTTTCAGGCTCATATTGTTTCTGAAGATAAAGCTGGGATTATGTCCAACAGCCTTTTTTATCCCATCATAGCTAGTAAAATAGGCCATTTTTTTTCTGATTATATCACAAAACTGATATATATTGCTGGAATAAGTAAAGAGCATCTTAGATTGTCCAGCTGTGGACCTAATATTACAATGCTGTTTCCTATAGTCCCTATACTTGTTAGAAAAATATGGGGCCCCTTTATTACTTCTAAAAGTCTCTATTTCTCTATGGACATTGCCCATTAGCTTATCTGGATAGCCCCTATTCGAAAGGTCAGATAAGAACGCATCAAGAGACTCAGTCATCTCAGTATTATTGGTATTGAGACGTGAAAGCCTTAAGGACTGTCCTTTCACAGTATTTGGAAATATGTGCAACGGGTGCATACTGTATTTGTGCAATATGCTATTTTTCCAGCATGCTTTTTGAAAGACTTAGTATCTAGTCTTCCTGTGTCATTCTTATATAAAGTAACATCCAAGAAATCTATAGAGATCATGGACCATTGCATAACAAATCTAAGAAACCTGGTAATACTCTCAAGATATGTAATAAAGTCTTTCAACTGTGTATCACTTCCTTTTCACAACAGAAGGATATCATCTACAAATCTACCATAATATATTACGTTTTGCTGATAAACATTATGACTTAACACATGTTCTTCCTCCCACTGTGCAAACACTAAGTTGGCATATGTGTTAGCACATGGGGTGGCCATAGCTACCCCTTGTTTTTGCAAAAAGCAGCTTTCACCAAAGAGAAATATATTATGGTTCAAGATTTATTTTATTTAGGCCATAAGGCTCCTACTAAAAGGAAAAAAAAGAAAAGTAACAAGTGGAAGGAGAAGACAGAGAAAAAAAAGTGTGTGATAAAGAGAGAGAGGAGAGGCAGTGGTCTAGAAATAAGAGAAGAAAATAAAAAGATAGACAAGATGATATTGGAGAGGTAAGAGAGAAAGGGTTAGAGCATAGAAGGAATAGAAGGGAACAGAAAGGTAATTATTAGGCCTTGAGCACAAGATGGGTTAAAAAGGTCAGGGGGGGGGGGGGACTCAGTCAGGTGTATTACATGAGCAAAGCCAGTGATTTTGGAAGTACAGTTTCATTTGTTGTTTGAAGAGAGGTAAGGATGTGATTAGAGTTATATCCCTAGGTAGCAAATTCCATACTCGGCCCACAGTAATAGTGAATAAAGGGTCACCAGCTAAGTTGTGGGCCTTTATTGATTTGGTCAAGAGTTTAGAGGAAGAGCGAAGGGAAGTAAGATTGTTATATGGGAGTAAGAGCTGTGATAGAATAGGGGTGTTATCAGGTTGGTACAGAATTTTATGGGCAATAGTAAGTTGTGAGATTATAAGATGATTTTTTTAGTTCTAGCCAGCCTAGCAGTTTCAAATTAAGGCAGTGATGGGTTTTAAAAGGGTTACCAGTGGCAAAGCGGGCAATATTATTATAGCAGGTTGCAAGTTTATTCAGGTTAGTTTTCTTGAGGTTGGTGAAGATAGGGGAGGCGTATAAGAGAGTGGATATGAGATGGGAGTGGGCAATAGTAGCTCTAGCAGATGGGGTCAGAAATGGTTTAATACGGTATAGGGATCCGATCTTTCTGTTCACTGATTTGATGGTGTTGTTAATGTGTTGATCAAAAGAGAGATTATTATCAATGGTTATGCCAAGCAGTTTAGTTGTAGAGTCAGGAGAGATGACTGTGTTGTTGTTTGACAGGATAGTGAAATGTAATGGGGAGGTACGAGTGGTGGGGGAGAAGAGGAGGAGTTTAGTTTTTTTAGCATTAAGGAGGAGGTGACGTCTAGTAAACCATGTTTCCACTGTGTTGAAGATATTTTGGGTTAGATCAATTCTAATATTGTACAAATCAGTTATAGTATTGTGATTATGCTGGCTATGATGTGTCATATATAGCCTGATTAAATCTATCCCTTCTGTATTTGGAATCACCGTGAATAAAGTCTTGATATCAAGTGTAACTAGCAATACTTCAGTTATATCAACATTTTCAACTTTATCAAACAGTGTAGAAAGCAATGCAGTGTATCTTTCAAGAGTAATGGGGTGTACACTAATAAAGATTTGAGCATGTTTTCAACATATTGCGACAAAGGCTCAGTGGCCCAAGCTCGTCCTGAATCTATCGGTCACAAAGGAGGTTTCTCTAAGGTTTTATGGATCTTAGATAGTCCATTAAAAGTAAACCAAAACACTCCCTTCTAGTGCTTTCAGATTTAGACATGAGAGGATTACAACATTAGTATTAGGCCGGCTGACATAGGGGGAGCGGTAGTTGTTCTAAATAGAACGGATTATATATCTTGGATGAATGAAATGTTAATGGATGACGGTACTTATGTTAAAATAAATGAGCAAGTTATTGACAGAAGTATCTATACTATTCGAGATGACCTATATGATTTGCTGATGTGTGGTTCGATAGACTTGAACTCGTATGAGTTTTTTATGGTGGAACACACCCTAATACCTACTTTTAATGGACTAACTAAGATCCATAAAACCTTAGAAAAACCTCCTTTGCGACCAATAGTCTCAGGACGAGGTTGGGCCACTGAGCCTTTGTCGCAATATGTTGAAAACATGCTTAGACCGTTATTAGTGGAAGCCCCATTAGTCTTGAAAGATACACAACATTACTTATCTACACTGTTTGATAAAGTTGAAAATGTTGATATAACTGAAGTATTGCTAGTCACACTTGATATCAAGACTTTATTCACGGTGATTCAAAACACAGAAGCGATAGATTTAGTCAGGCTATATATGACACATCATAGCAAGCATAATCACAATAATATAACTGTGATTTGTACACTATTAGAATTGATCTTGAACCATAATATATTTCTCTTTGGTGAAAGCTACATTCTGCAAAAACAAGGAGTAGCTTTGAGCACCCCATGTGCTAACACATAGGCCAACTCAGTGTTGGCACAGTGGGAAGAAGAGCATATGCTAAGTCTTAATGTTTACCAGCAAAATGTAATATATTATGGTAGATTTGTAGATGATATCCTTCTGTTGTGAAAAGGAAGTGATACACAGTTGAAAGACTTTAGTACATACCTTGAGAGTACTACCAGCTTTCTTAGATTTGTTATGCAATGGTCCATGATCTCTATAAATTTCTTGGATGTTACTTTATATAAGAATGACACAGGAAGACTAGATAAAGCATGCTGGAAAAATAGCATATTGCACAAATCCAGTTTGCACCCGTAGCACATCTTTCCAAATATTGTGAAAGGACAGTCTTTAAGGCTTTCACATCTCAATACCAATAATACTGAGATGACTGATTCGCTTGATGTGTTCTTATCCAGCCTTTCAAATAGGGGCTATCCAGATAAGCTAACACACAATGTCCATAGAGAAATAAAGACTTTTAAAAGTAATAAAGAGGCCCCATATTTTTCTAACAAGTATGGGGACTATAGGAAACAGCATTGTAATACTAGGTCCACAGCTGGACAATCTAAGATGCTCTTTATTTATTCCAGCAATATATCTCGGTTTTGTTATATAATCAGAAAAAAATGGTCTATTTTACTAGCTGATGATGGGATAAAAAAGGTTGTTGGACATAATACCAGCTTTATCTTCAGAAACAATATGAGCCTATAAAGGAGGCTATGCTATGGTCCCAAGTGTTTAGGGGTGGAACCTGTCTATAGAACAGGAACTTTTCCCTGTGGGAAATACAAAGCATGTTTATTCATAACGAAAGAGCAAGTCTTTGTTCATCCCATTACTAAGACGGAATTTACCCCAAAACTATTTGCCACCTGTAACAGCAACTTTTTAGTGTATTTAGCGACTTCCACACAGTGTCATGGTTTTTATGTAGGCAAAACAACACATCAGCTTAAGGAAAGGGTTCTGGAACATGTAGGTAATATAAGGAACAGTGTTCACACCAATGCTTTGGCAGCACACACAGGCACTACAGGGCATAATGTTTTTTTTTATTTCAGAGTCCTTCAACATGTTAAACCTGGCATGAGAAGAGGTGATGTGAATAATTATCTTGAGAATTTAGAAGTGAAAAGGATAATAGCACTACAAGCCCACAGAAAAAGACCCATTAAAGAGTACAACACCCCTTGTAGTATGTACCTCACAAGACATCTACAACAACTGGAAAGGCCGCAGAAATACCTCACAAAGAGGATTGCCAGCCTCAAACAGATGCCCTACGCAGACCGTCTCAAAAAACTCCAGCTTTACTCCATCACATATCGCCTACTCAGAGGTGATCTCTGCCTAACATGCAAAGCTATGTCAAACCCAGAGCTGTTGGACATGCTCCACTTAAAGAAATCCCAATCCCTCCGAGCTACATGTTCTAGGGACTTAAACCTTGTCACCACAATAAACACAACATGCTGGAGGGATAGAGTCCTGTCCCAGAGACTTCCCATACTCTGGAATAAACTACCTATCCATATCAAACAAAGCTCCTCATTAGCACTCTTCAAGAAAAATCTTGATGATTGGATGGGAAATAGGAAATTCACCCTGATGATCACCTCTGTGGCTCTGCTTGACAGTGGCACAGGAAAATAATTTTCTTGGGTGGCAAACGCCAGGGTATCTTTTTGACTGGGCTTGTATAGGCCCCAGGGCCGATAGCCTAGTACCTACCTATGTGCCTATAAGAAATCCAGAGCTAAATGCCAGCGTTCCTTTAAAGCCTGCATTAATTAAGAGATGCTGAATTTGATTTGTTGATTAATAGTGACATGATTTCAACTTGTATATAATGTTAACCTTTTTAAAATGTTGGTTTTATTTGGATCTGAGGAAGCGGTAACCCCACAAAAGTGCTCATCCTTTTATAATAAAAGTTGTCAGAAAACAGCTTTGGAAGATACACTTTTTCTCTGCTCAGCTTTGTTGGTGTGCTCACACTTTTGATTTTTATTTTGAACTTTTATTATATCTCAGAAAAGCCAAGCAGTTGCAGAACAAAGCTTAGTTCATAGAGCCAACGTTGAATATAGTATAAAACAAACCAAGCAACGCTGATACTGAACAAGTGTTTAATAAAACAGAGCTTTCAGGTCAAACAAACCCTTCATCATTAATGGCTGTGTGATTTTTGATAGTATAAATATGGTTTGTATGTGTTAGTATTTTATACACTGATGAAGGGTTTGTTTGAACTGAAAGCTCTGTTTTATTAAACACTTGTTCAGTGTCAGCGTTGCTTGGTTTGTTTTATACTGTATTCAACTTTTATTATATCCACATAATCCAGCAGATCCTTTTTACACATATTCAGATATGCTGTTCTCAGTGTATCAGCAAAGTTTGAGTTCACCAAGTTTGTACTATCCTTGCAAGTCACATTTCTATAATGTTAGTAATACTCTCTCTAAATATCTTCCACATTTATGTAATGACTTTCTGCAAATGCTTTCAAGTGTTTTACGGCCTGACTTGTCTAAAATGTTCATACCACAAATATAATCATAGACTTTCTACCACCTAAAGGCTATGGCAAGCATTTATTTTTAAAGGTGTGTAATGTGTCTGTACATTATTCTACACTCTGTATATATAGATTCAAAGAAACTTTATTGTCATTTAGGAAACATAAGTGCTACCTAAACGAAATTTTGAGTGTCAGCTCTTTTGCAGGAGAAAACAAACACAAAACGACAGACATGATAGGTATTAGAGAATAAACAATAACTATAGTACAAAAGTAAATATCTAAGTAGCTGTTGCACATTCTTGCACACCCTTTATTACATTGGACAACACTGATTATTAGGCAATTAACACAATAAAAGAAAATACACTATACACAGAGGTGAGATTGGGTGATATTGCAGTAAGGAAATGACTGGAATTGCACTTAAATGAAAATATATTAATTTTAGTATGCAATAAATAAAGAGAATTTCTGTATGGAAAAAAATAAAAAGAATGAGAGAGTAACAATCTATTATAGTTTTGATACAGCCAGATTTATGTCTGCATTAACGAGTCTTATTGCAGTTGGATAAAAACTGTTCATGAATCTGGAGGCTATAGGTCTACTCTCCTGTAATGGCACTGCACCTAGACCTTGATGACTTCCATCTGCTTGCAAAGCTGTAGGTAGCACCATGTCATTCAATCTGAGAATTCGTTCTATAGTAACTAGATGTTTAAGCAACTCAGAACTCTTCTCCTGTTCTGCTGCTAAAGCTGCAGGAGCCCAGAGCAGTTGCAGTCCCCCTGTAATTAATTATTTTCAAGATGTTTTGACTACATTGTGTTAAATGCACTTTGTCCTGTTTTTTTTTTCATTTTTCTATGACATGGTATTACCTTGTACTATTTTTTTATGCATTACATTAATTTGTTCTACTGCATTATTCATTTTTTTGTTGTAACTTCTAGGCTGTGGCTGAAATGGGTCCTTTGCTGATCATCCTACTACCCTGGTCAACAAACTTAAAAAAAAAACAAATAAGTTGGGTGTGGCATAATGGTTACAATTTTCACCTAACTGATACAAGGTACAGGGTTTGATTCTGACCTTGGGTTATGTACTAGGCTTAAAATGGTCCTTCAGGACAGTTAGCATAATATTCTGTTATGAATCTATAAATATATTTTTTTCTTTTCTGTCAGACCTTTCTTTAGAACCTGATCCTCCTGCACCTACCCACACTCCTCATGAATTTACTTACATATTTATTTATTTATTTATTGCCTTTGTTTGCCAGGAAGGTCCAACAGAGCAACATGACCCCTTTTTAGTGGAGATCTGAGGAGAAAAGCTTAATAGACAGAACTGTCGTTGATATTTTCATTTGAAAAATTAGTACATCATTACAAATAGAATACAGAGCAAATATATTCCCACAAAGATAATAGAAGACTGATGAACAAAAACTGTATGAAAAATAAAGAAAGAGAAAAATGAAGACTAAAACTGAAAAAATAGGAATCAAGTAAGACAGAAAAATACCTTTGGAACAAGCACTTAATTGTAGTAGGTAACAGTAAATTAAACTTAGGATATGGTGAGGTTGAGATTACAGTAGGTTAAATATATGTGAAAAAATGATTAAAAATAGAGATATGAAAAGAGGACAGTAGAGAAGAAAAGTTAACAGGGATTGAAATTTAGCACATGGAGTGAAAAAGGTAGCAAATGTATTTTGGAGAAGAGAAAGATAGGGTAGAAAGATGGGGTAAATAGGGGTGGGAAACAGAGTAAGATATGACAGTAGGATGTTAAGAGAGAAGGAGATTATATATGAGATGAGAAAGGCAAAGAATGGGTGAGTAAGATAGATTTGAGAGGAGAAGTTATGGATGGATTAGTCTGTGTGAGAGCATTAGCATAGCCAGAAAGAGTTTAGGTGTTGCTTTAGGTTGTGTGTAAAACTCTTTGGAATGGCCTTTTGTTTTAGGGTAAGTGAGATGGAGTTCTAGCGAGTCACCCACACAGCTGTAAGACTTGCTTGTGGTCAGTAGGAATTTGTTGCCAGAACATAAATCTCTGGATGGAGAGAATGGTTGAAGGCTATTCTCTAGTGAAGGACAGTTGTTAGGTTTGTGTATTAATCTGTAAGAGTAGGTTGGGTAATTTGGTAGTTTGGCCAGTTTAGGTGCTTTATTGCTAGGTAGTAGTGTAACTTGTAAGGTAAGCTGGCTGCAAACTTACCTGTTTTGTTGTAACGTACATCAGGTTTAGTTTTTAAGGTAGAATGTAGATTAGTAAGAATGGCACATGCATAAAAAGTGAAGGCAGGAGCTGAGATGATGATGATATAGATTTCCTAGAGGAGATTGTGAGGAATAGTTTGGCTCAATGAAAGAATCTGAGCTTTTGTTGAGTTTTCTTGATGGCTTGTGTAAGGAGTTCTCCATATTTCAAATTGTCATCTGTTGTGACACCAAGCAGTTTTATATTGGATACTGTCTCTATTATGGTATTATTTGCAGAGGCAATGTTGAAAGATTATTTCTGTGCTGACATTAGTTTAGGTGTAAATAGCATTAGTTTTTTTTTTGTACAATTTAACAGTAATTGGGAGTTCTCTAGTCAGGATTCTTGGGTCATTTTGTGTGGTTGTAGAAGATTCAGTACTGTACATATGAGTGGCATCGTCTGCATACTGAACACCAGAAGCATGCATGGTGACATTGGCGAGATTGTTGGTAAACATGTTGAACAGCAAGGGGCGTAGAACGGATCCCTGAAGGACCTTGACAGAGACTGATAGGAAGGAGGAGAGATCTTGTCTCCATTTTACATCCTGTACTCTGTTATTTAGCTGTGGAACCAGGAGAAAGATTATTTGGAGAGGCCTAAGGAAGCAAGCTCATGAAGCAGTCTATAGTGGGAGATTGTGACGAATGCTTTAGACATATCTACGAAATGAGAGGAGGATAAACTGCCTGAATTCCTATTGAAGTTTATGGTGCTGTTAAAACTAAGGAGAGCTGCGATGGTGCTGGGATGAAGTTGAAAAACATGTTGTGTGATGGAGTGGAGATTGTTAGTGAGATGATTTAGGATGCATTTCTCTAAGATTTTTGACAGGATTGGTAGAATCCTTACAGGTCAGTACACAACTCAGTAATTATTCTGCTTCTATGAAGTGGTATTATATGGGATTTTGTCCAGACAGAGGGCACATAGTTTTCTCTAATGGAGCAGTTTATCAATATGGAAACAGGGTATGCTAGAGCACTTGCACCTATTTTAAAGTATTCAGGTGACTTATTATCATTGGCTGGAGTTGTAGTTTTTAGCTTTAGGAGAAGTTCATGGCAGTAGTGGTAGACATTGGTTGAAGGTAAAATGGTGGCTATTCTGGTAGGGAGGGACAGTGAGAGTGGTGGATGGGCTGTTTTTCAGTAAGGGGATGACTGATTGGATGAAACTGGAATTGATTTCAGTAGATCTAGAGGCTAAGTTGTTGATAGTAGTTGGTGAAGGTATAGTGGTTTGCAAGGATGTAGTCATTTTTTCACAGATGCCCAGAACAGTTTGTGGTTGTGATGGTGTCTATGTTGCAGTTTAACACAGTAATCTTTTGTTTTATGTAATTTTTTGCTTATACAGGCTTCTAATGTGCCTACAATTCTACCAGCTTTGTTGAGTTTTGTTTTTGAACCATATTTTCCAAGCCTTATATTTGTGCAATGAGTTGCCTGGTCTCTTTTGCTATCCAAAAGCAGGTTTGGATTTGATTTTGTGTTGTTGTTGCTGTTCTGATAGGAGCTAGAGCATTTATTATATTGGATGCAGTGTTAAAGTTGGATACATTATCTAGTCATCTAGGGGTAATGTTTTTAGTATATTCTAGCTGTATTTCTTCAGCTATGTGATAAAGTGTTGTTAAATAAGAAGAGCTTCTGTATTTGGCTTTAATGGATACTCCAGAAAGGCAGATTCAACAGTGCTCACTAACAAGGTAAGTTTTTGTACAAAAAGTTATTGGCTGTGCTAATGAATGACTTACTCCAAAGTGGTCAAAGGAAATAGCTACCCTCACCCTAATAATAAACAAGTGGATCCATTTGAGAATGGAATACACACACACATCTTCCACTTTTAACCATCATGGCTATCAAGTCTCAGACCCATATGGTATGCTGCCAGGGTGAGATCCTTAGCAAAATGCAGGATCTAGCCCAAAGTATTCAAGGTAATTTATTTAAGAGAAAAATGTATAACATTGGTTCAGAGAACAAGCATGACAGAATAATGTGTTATGAAGTGTGGCTATGAGTATAGATGTTAGCTTCTCAGCAGCTGCCTCAGCCAAAGTGTTATTCAGAGTTGTCTGGTTAAAGACCCAGCCTTTATCAAATAGATGTTACAGCTCAGCTCATTGATGCCTCTTCAAACTAAAACTTTTTATTTGGTTCTTAGGGAAAAATTATTGAAACAAATGGATAAAATGCAAAACTAAAGAAAATGTTAAGCAAATATTTAATTTCTCCAGTAAACTAGAAATTACCCTTTCTAGTCTTGGCCCTTCTATGGAATATATAAATAACAGAATCCAGGCCACCAAAGAAGGCAAAATCTCTTTATGGAAGCACAAAATAACACATGATTAGCGCTTTCGTCTTGACACAAGACTTCTTCAGATAAAAACACAAGTGCTACACATTGCTTTTAAAACCCTCCAAATTAGTAACAATTAACATTTAAAAGGTCCACACACAATCACATAGAAATGAGAATTGTAAATATAAAAACAAAAGTATGTCACTTGATTCATGTTACTCCCAATGCACATACCAACATTATAATGTATATTTTAAAAAATAAATTGAGTATAAAATGTAAAAAATGTAAATGTAAATGTATGTGTGCCTACATTATACATAGAAAGGGGTGAGTGAACATCAAATTCTAACCAATACTGGCTTAATGGTAACATATTCATTAAGACCAGGTGGAAAATGAAAAATGTTTTGTTAAATAGAGAGCTGAAGTGGCAGCTTAGGCTGAAGTCTTAGTTTCTACCTGGTCTTAATGAATTCTTTGGTGGCCTGGATTCTATTATTTATTCATTACTTTGTGATTTTATTGTAGAGTGCCTTCTATGGAATATAGACAAGAGGGTAACAAATAAGAAAAAAAAAGCAGCCCCAATGCAAATCCTGGCAGCAGCCAAGAATGGAAAATGAGCAGCAGTCACGATGAACCACTCAGCAAGGAAGTTGATCTTCGAATCCCATGCGATGGATGTCTGGCATCTTCCTTCATCATGTATCCTGGAAGGGTTTCCGTAGTTACACAGAACTGATACCAAGGTGGCATAATGCTGCACTGAGTCACTGATTCACTGTCCTTGGTTCTATGTTGAGTCCCACCTGGAACGCTTTTTGTTTGGAGTCTGTTTCCATTTTACTGTGGTCTCTGGTTTTCTTCTAAAGATGTAACAGCAGGTGAACTGATGACCCTGACAATTGTCCATAAATCTGTGTACAATGAGTGCTTGTATCTTGTGATAAACTACTGTCCTGTTCAGAATTAGATCTTTACTTTTCACAGTCAGTGAGCTTGTGACCTAGAAAAAAGTGAGCAATAGATATTGTATAAATGTACACAAATAGGAAAAGTACTAATCTACACAGATTATACCACAGGATTTGTACCCTTCATCCTTTCATTTCTGAAACTAGCCTCAGACAACCCAAACCCAAAATACCAGTTTTAGGTAGATCTTCCTGTGACTCAACCACATCGCAGGCTAACTTGTGCCTTTTCTGTGATAGGCAGTACTTTTTATTCAAGATTTTTTCTGATTCCCAAGGATGGAGATTAGTGTAGGCCTGCACTACACGTGACTACCTTCAACAGTTTCATAAAGACAAAAGAAGGTCAACATGTTGACCCTTCACCCGTTCCTTCCTTTTCTTTTGCAGTATACTTTTTTGGCAAACATCTCTGTGGAAGATGTCTATTTCCATTTCAAAATTCACATCAGATATACAGTTCCTAAACTTTCAAGCTTCAAATTGTCACTTGCAATTCACTTTCCTGCCATTTGCTTTTCTAACTGACCCACAATGTTTATCAAATGCACATCTCCAGTTTTTTCCACCTAAAGCCTCATAGGGTTCATATTTATCCTTACTTGCAGGTTTTCTATAACAGGCCCAGTCTTAGGAGACTTTACTATTGGCGTTGTGAAAGTCTCCTTATTTCTATCACAACTAGAAGATTTTTCTGAGGTGTCTAAATTGCCAGAAACTTGACCTAGATCATTTTTTGACCAAAAAAAAAAAAAGATATTGGGAGCCATACCATTCCCTTCATCATAACAGGATGATGTTCATGGAATTGTTTTCTCATTATTTCTTAATGAAAGTAATTGACAGCAAGGACCTTAATAAAATATCTGTGATACACTCAGTGTCTGTTATTCTAAAAGCGCATTAGTTCTGGTTTAAGCACTTGGGCTTCAGGCCAGTTATTTTACATTATGAAGGTTTGTGGTCTGCACTCTTGTGGGAAGACAGGCTAGATTCTGCCCTTCTGAGCTGGGAATTTCTGGTTAAAGGCTTATTGTTCCTGCTTATTTAAACTGTTTCTGAAATGTGTGTGTCTCGTTTGCTGTAGCCCAGAAGTTAGTAGTTTATTGGCCATTTTGAGCTAATTTCTATCTCTTTCATTTCCCTGTTATAAAAACTGCATTTGCACAGTTTTTTGTGCTTGTATTCAGCTCAGCAAGTGTCGGCCATGTGTCCTGCAGAGTTCTACAGCAGCAGAGAGACAAAAGACACACTTTGGAGTGATTAAGTATATTTTTTCTGCATTATATTGCTGTCTTTAACTAATTACGCCTAAAAAGCCAAATTTTTTAGCTTTTCTGTGATTTAAAAAGCTTGTTTCTGCTACATATTGTACTTATTTGTTGCCTGCACTTGAACTAAGTTGTTTTTGTGTTTAAATAATCTGTTTAACTGTTGTAGGCTACACACTAAAGTGGGATGCCATTTCTGTGCATTTAAAGTGGGGTTTTTGATTGTATCTGCTTTATTTTCTGAAATAAAACAAAAAAAAAATATATATATATATATATATATATATATATATATATATATATATATATACTTGTTTCCCGCCTTTCTGAACTAGTATAGTCCAGTATTCAGGTTACTGCTGAATTCAGGACTGTGTTACAAGTTTCTGTGTTGCCCATACCTTACTTGGATAGAAGGAAGTTTCTCTGTTCACCTGTGAGAGAGGGGAGCTTTGAGCAGCCTATCTGTCCCTGGAGGAGTGGATTCAGCCCAGAGGTTAGTAGTTTATTGGCCATTTTTGGCTTAATTTCTATCTCTTTCATTCCCTACTATACAAATCGCATTTGCGTGATTTTGCTCACCAGGCAGCTATTCCCGGCTCTATGAAGTCTACTTTTCAATTTTTCCCTTGGAACTAGACAAACTTTCAACTTAAGCACTCAAACCATTCATTTCACAGTCCAGCACTTGCTCAAAACTCATAGCAAGCACTAATTAACCCTAGCACTAGACCCCCTATACTGTCCAGAAGGACAAGGCTCTCTATTCGTCCCTACCAGCCAATCAGTAAAACAGCTCACTTTACCTATTTAGGCATGTCCAAAGGGCAGTTTCAGGTGTACTTTCCAGTCCAACTGGTGAATCTGGGCATTTGAGGCAATGTTACAACTGCCTCATGTACACAGACAACCCTCTCCTCCTACCACCAAACAGTAACATATGCGAGAGATGCAATTATACAGCCAAACTGGAGGCAAAGCTCTCTCAACCCAAGACTAGAACTGACAGTCAAGAGGAGAAGGGAAAAACTTGCAACACACCACCAGTCTCACATAGACCTAGTAAACCAACACCGGCAAATAACACACATAAATACACAAAAACATACTCGGAGGCTTTAAATAAAAATCTGCAAAAGCAACAGAGACCTCCAAAGCAGACACCCAAGAAACCTCCACACCCCATCACAAACCAAGAAACACATACTTCATATAATCAGTGTGCCACGCAAACACAGGCCTTAAGATAAAATAACATACCCAACACACTAGTAATAGGCGACTCCATAGTCAGGCACACTGATGTCCCACTAACTAGGCTGGACAAGGAGAAGGTTACAGTTAGCTGCCTGTCGGGCAACAGGATCTGCCACATAACAAAAACACTCAGGTCACTCCAGAACAAGTACAAATACGACTCTGTCATTGTCCATGTTGGTGTGAATGACCTGAGATGTACCTAATTGGACTACATGAAAGGAGACATGGAAGAGCTCTCTGATCACGTAGCCCAGGCCAGTATGACCCTGACCCTGAGTAGCATCCTGCCCTTACCAAGAATGATGCCTCAGTATAAAGAAAAAATGCTCAATTTCAACAATTGGCTAAGTTTCTGGTGTCATTCAAAGGGGATCCAGTATCTGTCCACCTGGGATGACATGCTCAACAAGCTATGTTGCTTCGCAAGAGATGGCTTGCACCTGTCACTCTTAGGCTTTCAAATACTGGCCAAGGCTTTTGCCGCCCCCCTAGTGCCTTTTTAGGCAAGGTTCAAAAGACAAACCCACCACTGTAAATAGCACAAGTAACCAAAAACTGAGGGTAATGCTACTCAATGCTAGAAGTCTAAACCTCAAAATGCATGCACTCGAGGCACTCCTCAGTATGGAAAACATTGATATCTGTGCAGTGTCAGAAACCGGGTTTAAGGCTCCAGAGAGCACCCCAGCACTACCAGGCTATAACTCATACCATACTTTTCGGCCACAGAACCCGGACCAAAACACAAAAGGCAGGGGTGTATCCATATTCATCAAGGATACCCACACCTCCAAGTTAGTGGCGCAGCACGATGCCACAGAGATCATCCATGTGAAACTAATAATAGTCAAAAAGGCAATTCAAATTGTAGCTTGCTACAGATCACCCACCATGACCAAGGACCCCCATTTCACGTTTCTGGAGACACTTGAAAATTTGAAGGTCCTACCAAATGCCCTAATATTGGGTGATTTCAATTACCCAAACATTAACTGGGAGAAATACTCAAGTACTAACTCCCTTGCCCAACGCTTCCTAGAATTTATAAACTCAAATGCCCTGGATCAACTGGTCAACACCCCCACCAGAGGTAACAACATATTGGATCTGGTCCTCACCAACATGGGTGACCAGTGTTCCACACCGGAGGTCAAGCTCTCGCTGGTTAGATCAGACCATAGACTAATCACTCTGGATATCCACATTCTGCCACCACCTGCAATAAAGGAAACCATCATGAAAAACTTTTCAAAAACAAACTTCATGTTACTTAAGACTGAGGTGGAAAGGTTCACAGCCCCCATGCTAAAGGACAACGCTGTCCAAGCTGCTAAATCCCTTACAAAGGCACTCTATGAGCACCTGCAAGAATGCATGGATTGTGCTATCCCAAGCAAAACAAAGACTCACTTCTCCAAGAAAAGGAAACCAGTCTGGTGGACCCCTGCCATAAACAAGCTATACAATAGAAGGAGGAAACTAGTACAGAAAAGAGTAAAATCTCAAGAAGGAATGACATCCCTGATCAGTATCAGCAAGAAACTACGATCCCTCATAAAATCATCCAAGGCTAGCTTTGAAAGAAAAATTGCCAAGGACTCCAAAGATAACCACAAAGTGTTCTTTAGCTATGTCAAGAACCTAAGTGGAAACTCTCAGATCTGCTCTGAGTTGGTGCAGAATGGCAGAAAATACACTGAACCGACTGATGTCGCCAATGTTCTGCCAGACAGGTTTAGTGCAAACTTCACCCCCCTTTCACCCCCTAAAGGGCCCATAACCATACCAGAAGAATGTAGAGTCCCGGCAATCACTGACACACAGGTTAAAACAGTCCTATCCAAAGCCAAAAACACAGCTTTAATGGGACCGGACGGTGCCCCAAGCTGTGTCTTACACAAGCTCCAAAATGAACTAAAACACACTGTTCAAACTCAGCCTCTCTGAAGGCTATGTACCCATAGAGTGGTGCACAGCAGCAACAGTTATCCTGCTCCACAAAGGTGGAGCCACAACAGACCCTGGGAACTATCGCTCTATAAGCCTGACTAGCCTGGTCTGCACGACTATGGAGAGCATCATCATGGAACTCATTAACAGAGTCAATGGGAACCTCCAAACATTGGACTCTACTCAGTTTGGCTTTGTTAAGGGCAGATCATGCCTCCTAAACCTGGTGGACTTCTTTGAGACAGTTACCTAGGCTTTAGACGAGGGAAAGGAGGTCCACACAGCCTACCTAGACCTCACAAAGGCTTTCAACACCATTCCCCATTCTGGTATTATAGACAAGCTCACCAGCCTGAACATAAACCCCTACATCATGAGATGGGTTGCCAATTGGTTCAGGGATAGAACCCACACGGTGAGTGTTGCAGGCTCTAGGTCCAACTCTAAACTGGTTACAAGTGGCATCCCCCAAGGCTCAGTCCTGGGACCCTCCTGTTTGATATATACTTCTCAGAGGTACAGGCAAGCACAGGAGGACTATGGCTGACCAAGTTCGCAGATGATTACAAACTGGGGGCCATAACTGACTCTCCTCCAAAAGGGTCTCACTGAGACGGATACCTGGTGTCAAAATCATGGCCTCAAGCTAAATGCCAAAAAGTGCATAGTCATCCCCTTTGGAAAAAACAAAGTACCAGTGAACTACCACATACGTGTCAGTCCCCTAAATACAGAAAATGTAATAAGGGATCTGGGGACCCAAGTAGATAGTAATCTTTCCTTTGATAATCATATTGCCAAGGTGGTTAGAAAATCCTTCTATGTGACCCACCTAATCACAAAAGGGTTCGCATCTAGAACAAAAGAGGTTATTGTGCCCCACTACTCATCACTCATCAAACCTATCATAGAGTACAATGCCCCATTTGGGATGTACCTTACAAGATACCTGCAACAGCTGGAAAGACCACAGAAGTACCTCAACAAGAGGACTACTGGCCTCAAACAGATGCCCTATGCAGCCCGACTGAAGAAACTTCAGCTGTACTCGGTTGCATACCGCTTACTCAGAGGTGATCTCTGCCTGACATACAAGGCCATGTCCAACCCAGAATTGATGGACATGCTCTACCTAAAAAAAAAAAACAAATCCCCAAGAGCCACCCGCTCTAGGGATCTAAACCTCACCACAATGATAAAAAAGATGTGCTGGAGGGATAGATTCCTGTCCCAGAGACTCCCCATGCTTTGGAACAGGATTCCAATCTACATTAGGCAGAGCCCCTCACTAACACTCTTCAAGAGAAACCTTGACGAGTGGATGGAAAGCACAAAATTTACCCCAGGGATCACTGCAGTGGGTCTGCTAGACAGAGGCACACAGAACTAATGGCTCTGCCAGACAGAGGCACAGGGAACTAATCTAAGGGGGCGGTGAAAGCCAACGCATTCTGGCTAGGCTTATAGATGCCCTTGGGCAGATAGCCTAGTATTTACCTATGAACCTATGAACCTATTTCCTCATCCATTCTCATGACATCCAGTGCCAGACTTAACATGAGAAAATTTCAGTGTTATATGCACTCTCTCTAGAGTTTGTCTGCACACTTTCTGGTGTTCACTCTATTAGTGATTCCATTTCTCTTTCTAGAACTGTAATAAAGGCTCAACCAAATCATCATCAACAAAAGATTATCATTTATATCTCTAAAACCAAGTTATATCTTGATAACTCATATTTTGGGAGCTTAGCTAAGGGATCTAAAAGTCAAAGGCCATTGGTTTTCCTGTCACAAGAAGCAAAACACCATATCAACTTCAAAGATATTTCATTCATTCTCTAGATCTGTTAGATTTTCATTTGGTTCACAAACCAGAGAGTCTACTTAGTGTGATAGAGAACACAGTGGGAATTTGGTACATTAGGAGAATGTACTACATTAGCAGGGATGTGCCACATTAGCATTAAAGACAAAGGTGGCTCCATTGGGTAGAAAAATGATATCCTGAAAATGACTCAGATGACCTGAGTTCTGTTAACAGAATAGTTAGGAGAAAAATAACAAGGCAATGCATGCTCACCTGTCCTGGGTGTGAAAATATGAAGATGTGCTAGTGGTCTGCCTTGTGTCTCTACTCTAGTGACAAATCTGAAGCCATTGACAGCTATTAGTCAATACTGCAGGATGGATGGGGAGTTATGGAGTGAGCATCACCATATAAGGGGGGGGTCATCTCATGGTAGCCAGTGCACACCTAATTGTCAGTAACATCACACAGCACTTCAGGGGAGGTTAGAGAAAATTATCACAATCCCACAGCAGAATGTGTAATATCATAGGTTAATGAACCCCTCCCCCACTTCCTTCTAGAGATACTGTAACCCCTCACACCCAGTGAGTATGAGCAGGCTGGTGGCCCCTTTCAGAAAATTGCACTGGTCAAACAACATCAGGACACCTAAAGAATCAGGGGCAGCACTGCATGGTTGATAGTCAAGCAGGCATGGGGAGTGGTAGTCTTCCAGAACTTCTGTTACCCCCTTTGCAAACATTCTTTGATTACTCAGATGCAGCATATTTAGATGAATTTTACCCTCCAAATATTTCACATTATGACCTCAGGAAATATCTTGTCAGACAGTCTATGTAGAAAGCTTAATTTTTTCATGAGTGGCAACTGGACAAAATTGACTTCTTGATGTTCTCAAAGACATAGGGTTACTCCAAAGCTGACCTGTTCATATCTTGTAAGAATCTCTCTCAAGTCTCCATTTTTTTACTGCAGTCTTTGTCAAGCATGAGAGCAGAAGTCATTACCTGATTTATGCCTTTGCATTAACTCTCATAATTGTTAAAAACAACTTTGGTTTAAACATCTAACCCAGGTGTGGATGGCTCTTCTGCTAACCCTGCATCTGCACAGCAGATGCTTGTCTTAAGAATATGTCAAAAGGCCTCCAACTCACTCTCAAGATTCTGAATCTAACAACTCAGATAACTTCTGTTTAATTCCAAATAACCATTGTTTTTCAACAGAGGTATTATCTCTCGTAAGGGGTGCTGATAAACCAAATATTGGAAACCAGTACCCCTGTAAACTGGCCACATTTCTGACTGGTATGAAAATAAAAGGTGTGATCCTGGTCCTGTTGAGATTCTAGAATACCTAACCTCCCTACTCAGTACTTAGCTGGATTACTCAGATGAACTTCCCTGTTGTTTCAGCCTTCATGCCTGACTGTCCGGGTCTATATCAGAACATCAAAGTATTAAAACTTCAAATGTTCTGATATCGGACACTATTCAGCGAACACTAAGAATAGTGAAACTGCAGAACAGCGAATTCTTTCCTCTGGAAAGAATTTGGTTGGCCGTTTCTGTGGCTTCGCTATTCTTAGCGGTGTGGTGGAAAGTTACGGGTTGGGTTTAGGTAAGTGTGTGATTGTACGTTAGGGTTAGGGGCTGGTTAAGTGAGTTAGGGTTAGGGCGCGGGTTAGGCATGTGTGCGATAGTGACAGACTTTAGGGTTAGGGGCAGTTTAAGTGAGTTAGGGTTAGGGCGCGGGTTAGGTGAGTGTGCGATAGTGATGGACTTTAGGGTTAGGGTTTGGGTTAAGGTAAGTGGGTAGATAGTAGTGTATGTTTAGTTTAGTGTAGCGTTAGATGTAGGAATTTAAGTGCATGTGTGTGGTTGCTGTTTGTTTGATGTGCTTGTGTTGTGTGTATGTGTTTCAGAGCAGCAAATTTTTTCCATGGGAAAAAATTTGCTGTTCTGAATGCTTGATATTTTCATGTTTAGATGTTTTGGGGCCGATAAAACAGCATTCGCTATTTTCATCTTTCGATAACATGATATAAACACGACTGTCCAGCAACAGCTTCTTGACTTCTTAGAAGACAGTATTTGATGGAAGTAGTTCATCTCAAACTCCAGGACATCTGGTAGCACCAATATGCAATTCACATTTTATGAACATGCTCCTTTTTTTTTTGAGTCAATCAATACAACACACCTCAAAATCTTTTTTTTCTTAGAAAACTCTTCTTAGTAGTAGGCATGTCAGCTGGGAGGATTTCAGAGGTAGAAGTGTTGATGTAAAAAGAATCATATGCAGTTTTCCATATGGGCAGCATATCATTAAGGATAAATTGTTCCTTCATTCCTAAGATGCTTTCTGAGTTTCTTTGAACCTCCTTCATTCTTAAGATGGTTTCTGGTGGTCTTTGAACTAAACTGTTAGTTGCCTTTTTGCTTCCCCAAGCAAGAAATGAAAGTGGGAAGAATCTTGTGCCCCGTGTTGATGTCTCAGCTACCTTAATAAAAATCACTTTCATGTCTTATGTTGATGTCTCAGCTACCCTACTAAAAATCACATTATGATTTTCATCAAGAGCAAAATGTATACAGTCGTGTAATTAATCACGGTAAGTATGTAAATAAATAGTGCTACTATCCTTGTATATAATGCACTGATTTATGTATCATTTATGAAAAAGCACTACTACTACAGTAGTTATTGAACTGTACCCCTGTAAATAATGGTACTGATTTGTGTAACTATATATGTGAAAGAAGATCTGTATTAGTTATGCAAGTGTAAATGTTGGTTATAATGAAAATGAAAGTAAATGTTGGCTTGAAATGCAATGTGGAAAGTAATTTGCTTTGTAAATGTTGATGCTTATCATACAGTCCTTTCAATCCAAGTGCTGAGTTAGAGACACTTGTCTGAGCTGATTTATCAGTGCTAAAGTCCATAGCCTTGAATTTGTCCTTCCCATAATCCCTTTAGTCTAGCATCTCATCAGATCATATTAGCTGCATACTGATCTGTCCTGTGGTTCTCAACAGTAGCTTAGTGCTCATTTTACACTTGTGCATTTGTTTCTTCTGCCTCATTAACACTATAAAGTATATATATGCACACACACACACACGCGCACACACACACACACACACACACACACACACACACACGCACATATAATACATACATATTTATGTATATATTAATATATATATATATATATATATATATATATATATATATATATATATATATATATATATATGATTTCACTTCATAATACTGAAATATCAAAACACTGAAAATGAGAAAACTTCATAATATGGAAGCTCAAAATACTGAATATCAAAATCCTGAAAACTCAAAATCCTGAATGTTAAAATACTGAAGACAGATAAGATACATATACTGACTGTAAACAACAAAAAAATAATTACATTCCTTTAAATATAAGCAGGGGGCAAGCCCCCCTGCACCCTCCGTGTAGGGGGCTGTACCCCCCACACCCCCTGCTACTTAAATATATCAATTGTGCAATCTTGGAGTTGATATATTTAAGTAGCAGGGGGTGTGGGGGGCACAGCTGCCCACATAGGGGGTGCAGGGGGGGCTTGACCCCCTGCTTATACTTGGTGGAAAGGAATATGATTTATCTTGTTTCAGTTCAGTATATGTATGTTTTGTGTTTTCAGTATTTTGAGTTTTCAGGATTTTGGTTTCAGTGTTCTGAGTTTTAGTATTGTGATATTTCAGTATTATGAAGTGAAACTATATATATATATATATATATATATATATATATATATATATATATCACTTTAGATAGTTAATCTACTTTTTCTCCCCTCTTCTTCAGGCTTTGCCCATTTATAAAATTAAAATTCTAAAAAAAAGTCCTTCTACAAGTAAAAGTTTTTTTTGGGTAATTTGTAAAGTTTTCTTAGCAGTAGTGTTATTTTGCTTTATTTGCTTTATTGATATTGGTTATTGTTCTTTTTTCCTACTGGACATGTACAAGCAGGATAAAACTGAGAACAGCTTTCAAAAATGCTCTAATGTGGCCACAAAACTCTGCTTCAGAACACAGATGACCTGTGTGCTTTGGTCCAGAGTAGCTATGGGTGGACTGTTCAGTCTGCAAAGCCTTTGGGTCTAAATCTCTACCTGACTTCCACAACAAATTGATCACTAAGGGTCCTCTTCTCCTGGTCCATCTATACAGAAGCCTAGGAAAAAGAAGGACAAGGACAAAGATAAGACTGACAGGGACCAGGAGACCAAGAAGCAAAAGGTGGGTAACTCCTCTATCCCTTCCACACCTAAAATGCCCAGGATGGATCCTGACACATAACCACCTCACAGCAAGGAAGTTCCTTCAGAAATTATGATTATTACTTCAGACAAATCTCCAAAACCTGCTAATAACAGATCTTCTTCAGAAAGGAAGTTACCTCCATTCTTACTGAGACCTCCCTCCACAACTTCTTTAAAATCTGTTAGGTCCTTCAGAAGTATTGGTGATTTTGACTGGGAAACCATGATGAGAGCTTTTATTAAGAGTCAAATTAACATGGGGGTGTCATCCTATCCCTCTTTATGTCTAGGCTGGATTGGGTTGTCCATCCTTTCCCCTTACTAGGTCTTTCCCTGGTCCATCTTGTGAATCCAGTGGTCTCAGAACCAAGTCACCCTCCAGATTCTGTGTGCTCAGAGCCAATTTTGACTTTTCCTTGGTCTCTGCACCTATTCATCCACTTCACTTACTGTCAAAATCTTCAATGTTGTGTGGGTCTCAGATCCAAGTACTTAATCAGAGTCTTCGTTGCTACCCTTGACACCACTGTGGGTGGTGCTGTTCTCAGTATCAGAGATTTCAGCCTTTGAGGCCCCAGTGCTGATCTTCTCCTTGGATCTGGCCATGCTATTAGTGCTGGGCTTGCCTTCTTTGGTGCTGCTCACTTCAGCTTCAATTAATACAAATGAGATTGTGAGGGGAGTGTACCGGTGCTGACTGATTTTGGGTTGGCATTTAAGGTAACGTTGAGGATAATTTCTTCTCCAGATAGAACTTTGATGCAAATTCCATCCATACTAGTTCCACCCAACGACTCCTTGTGATCAGGGTCTAAGGTCATTAGGCATCCTACTCATGAGCAGAGCAGTGATGATAACTTAAAATTGTCTGCAAAGGCTAATTCAAATTCCTCTTGGAAGTCAGATATTCCAAAAAAAAAGAGAGAACATTCAAGAGAAAGCACATAGACTCTCATTCCAAATCCCTTACCTCAGACACTGACTTGGGAGATTGACAGGGTTTCCAATAATACCCCCAGAGGATGAATCATTTGATGGAATACTACAATTGATAAGACAAAAGGATCCTGGCCCACAGACCCACCCTTTCAGGATAAGGCAATGTTGTTGGAGGTGTATTTCAATGCACCCTCTACATCCTGGGAATTCCCTTCTGCCAACTACCTCATTGACATGGCTGCTAGAAGGGCATTGCAGGAGCCTAGTACTGCTGGTCCTATCCCCAGAAAAACAGGTAAGATTCTTCACCCACCTAAGGATAGGCAACACTAAACCAAAAGTCCTCTGGGAGGGCCCCTAATTGTAGCAGCAGCTACCAGGAAAGAGATCTCAGATGAAGCAGCAGCTGTCCATCTCCCACTGAAATGTCATAAGCAATGGAAAAGATGGAAAAGTATTTCTATGCCTAAGGAACCTTTGCTTTGAGAACTTTAAACAATGCTACACACATGAATCATTTTCAGAGAGATCTGGCAGAACAAGCCTTAGCCTCTCTGAGGAGCCCCTTCACATCAGAGTTACGTACTCAGTTTGAGACTATGGTGGGAATAATGTTGAATTTCTCCACCTTCTCATGCCACTAATGCACAACATAACTTATGGCACTGTGAAGACAGAAGGTTTAGGCATCATAATAAGATGTCTGGCCTGGCTTCACCTTTGTAACTTTGTGGATAACTTCAAAGCAGCCATTACAAATACCTCTTATGATACTTCATCCCTTTTTGGACCAACTGTTAAAGAAATATTATTGATAAATGAATAGAAAGGCAATACTCTTTCTGCCATGAGAGACAAATTTGAGACATCCTCTATGATCCTTTAGCAAGAATGAGAAGGGGTCCAAATTTCTTTGGTTTAAGAAATTCCAGAGTCAGCCTTCCAACTCCTATCAAAAGGGTTACAATGGCAGAGGTCACTCCAATAATAGACACAGACTCACAAACCATTGGGGATCACAAAACTGAGGATTTCAGGGGCCTTTTGCAAGTAAACAGAACTAGTACACTTGAAAAGTTGCCTGTCTTCTCCCCTATGGTGGCAGTCAGGGGCCAAACTTGCTTTAATGTCCTGCATGGATGGCCATAACACAGGATCATTGGATAAGAAAGATATTATCCTGAGGCTATACCATAACCTTTTTCCAATCTACACCTCAGCAAATGTAGCTGCTTACAGACATTCCATCTCCACAAGCAAAAAAACAGCGTCAAGAGAGATCGTTTCCCTATTAGAAAAAAAAGCAATCCAAGAGGTCC
This sequence comes from Protopterus annectens, assembly GCF_019279795.1. Taxonomy (NCBI): domain Eukaryota; kingdom Metazoa; phylum Chordata; order Ceratodontiformes; family Protopteridae; genus Protopterus; species Protopterus annectens. The sequence goes on along the minus strand of NC_056731.1, from coordinate 1,571,234,689 downwards.
CACCAGACCAGAGAGGGTCTGGCATATATTCAAGATTATTTTAATGCCTAAGTTACAACAAATACCTCAGTCCATTTCTAGAGCTCAATGGTATAAACACTTCTATCAGAAAGACCCTGTTCAGAATGGTTATGGTGCAGTCGATTTTCCCATGTTGAAAGGTAAATAATTAGATCTTCTTGACAGACCTCCAGGATGCCTACCATCATATAATGACAGTCAGGTCTTCCAATAGATTTCTACATTTCTGGCTGTGAGCCAATCATTACCAGTTCAGAGCCTTGTCCAATGGTCTCACCACAGCCTCCTAGGTGTTCACCAAGTACATGGCAGTGCTTGCAGTGCATCAGCAGCTAAAGGGAATCAGGTTTTCCCATTCTTGTACAACTGGCTCTTTCCAGCTCAAAAAAGGAAGTCTTTCTTAGAAGCCAGAGATTATTTGGTTCAGTAATCACAAAGTTATCCCATGCAGGATATCACAAGTACATTCTGCAATGGTTATTAAAGATTCAATTATCTCAGCTTTCAGACCATGCAGCAACTCCAATTCACCTAATGATCCTGTACAAACTCACTTAAAGTGGTAGCACTCTTCTTCCGCAGTCTCAGAAGGGAAACTCTTTGTTCTTACCCCCTCAGCAGCAACAGTCACCATGTACACCTCCACTTTGGGGTGGAGGACTATTTTCAGGGGAAGATGGTCTAAGGAACAATGGATACAGAGGCCAGTCTTGATGTAAGCATTATAGAGATGAAGGCAGTCCTTCTAGCATTACAGAAATTCCAGGACCTCCTTCCTCCAGGAGTGGTTTCTATCCATACATGCAGTAGTTTGGTATCTCAACAAGCAAGGCAAAACCAAGTCATAACCCTTTTGCTTAGGAGCCATGGCAATTTAACAATAGGCAATTGCTTTCACAACTTTCTCATAGCAATACACATTCTGGGAAAGATCAACTGTCTTGTGGGCTGGCACAGCAAGACAACTCTGATGCCTCATTGGTCTCCAGATCAGGCAGTTGCTCATCAGATTTTTGATTGCTGGAGTCAGCCTTACTGAGATCTTTTTGACCCCCCCACCAATGCAAGGTGCAGCAGCTACTTTACCCTGATCAAGGGATAGTCATCAAGAAATGTTCTTGTTGGACGGTGGCCTTCCGGTCTTCTCTATGCCTTTCCCCTTCTTCCTGTCCTGACCGGGTTTTTTCAGAAAGTATCGGAGTGCAAACCCAGAACAATCCTCATCACTCCATACTGGCCTCAAACTAGATGGTTTCCCTTGATCATTCCCCATCTCCCATCTACTGGAACCCCTTGGCTTCTAGATCCCTACAACAACCTCCCACATCCAATCAGGTTACCTCATCCAAACCTTTTCAATCTGAAGCTGATCACATGGCTTCTCCATTTCTGATGATGGCCAAAATTGTTTCATCTTGTAGGTAGCTAATCAAGTTATTGATCCCTTTTCAGTGAAAGTTAAATACATATTAAAATTTCTCACCTTGACCAGAGGTCCAATTATCCAACCTAGCCTCTATCACTAACTTCCATTATGGTACTGAGGGCTGTTCCATTGCATCACTTAAGCTATGTAAGATTTTTTTGAAGGGAATCTTTTTGCTATGGTCCCCAGTCAAGGATACAGTACCACCCAAGGACCTCAACTTTGTATTGGTGACATTGACTAGATCTCCCTTTGAACCAGCTTCCTCAGCACAATTAAAATTTCTTTTCTGGAAGATCCTTTATTATCATACAAATAGCTTCTTCCAAAAATGTTTCAGAATTACATATCTGATTTTCAACAAGGATAGGGTCTCCATTAGAACCAACTCCACCTTCTTTACAAAGGTTGCTACAGAAGTCAGTTTGAATCAGCCAGTTCAACTACCTGTCTTCTGCCTCACTCATTCAAACAAAGGGAGTTCATTCTCCATTCTATGGATGCCCATTGATAGTTCCTCTTTTACCTTCACAGAACAAAACCCTTTAGAAAGGATAACCAACTTTTTGTGTCCTTGCTACCAGCAGATTAGGTCAAAAGACTACAAAAACAAACCTTTCCACATGGTTTTCAGTTTGTATTTACCATGTGTACCATTCACAAAATAAGACCTTTCTGGGAAAACCAGATTCCCATTCAACAAGGTCACTATGTCTACAGCCTTCTGTTCTTTGGATGAGATCTGTGCTGCAACAACTTGATCAATGGCACATAACTTTGTCAAATATTACAAATTATATTTGTTTTCCATATATATAACATCTTTTGGGGTAACAATTCCAAAAGGTATTTTGTCATGATGCCATCTGGGTATTATGGTAGCTTGGGATTCTAACCATAATGCTGGATCATTTTCATTCTAATCAATCCAATACAACTTTCTCCCTCTCCTACTGTTATTATTCTGGGAACCAGACAGATCTTCAGAAAGCATGTATCATCCTCTCTTCATTGCCCGATGTTTTGCTAGATGATTACCAATCCCAATATGAGGAAATGATAGACAATTGGGGAAAATGGGGAGGACAATTTTTAAAGGAGCTTGAGGTTAGGATCTTCAGCCCTGCTGACAATTGACTCCAATAGAACAGTTGTATTAGACAGACTATGATAGAACAGATCCAGGGTTATGGTCAGTACATAACTTTCCTTTTTCAAATGTGGTTACTTCTTTACCTGGATCATGGTTGAAAACAGTCTTTGGACCATCTCTCTTACACAGTTAACAAAGTCAGATGGATATTGCATGAAGACATTCAGGTGTTATAATTTACAAACAAACATTAGCTAAAGAAAGTGATGACCTGTTTGTTTCTTTTCAAAGGAAGACAACATTATTCAGTCACTAAACAGACACCAAGTGGTTAGCCAATTACATTAGCATGTTTTAAGTAAAATACAACACTTTAATGTGAAGGTAAGGGCTCCCTGTTCCAGCTCAGCAGCTACAACCACAACTTCCTTCACAAAATGTCTTTGCTAAAAATATTTATGAGGCTTCTAGCTGTACATCCATTTATTCATTCCTGAAACATTATAAGCTTTATGTCCAATCTACAAGTAGAGCAGGATTTGCTTTTGTTTGCATTTTGCTTATACTGTAAATCATCTGCTCACAGTTGGGTGTACACTGCTTGGCATTCTTCATGCAGCAGCAGCACTTATAATAAACAAAATGTAGGTCACACCAACCATAAATTAGATGTCAAATAGATGATCGTTTATTTTATTCATAATTTATTAATTGTGTAACTGAACTCTTTTCTGCCATACCTAAAGCTACAAGGGCAACACTAAACACCATGGTATGGCTGTACAAGTGCTACTGGGTAAGCCCCAGGTTTTCCATGTGTGGCCTGTTTTTGCTTCAACGGTATGAATCCCCTTTATATAATACTATAGATTGGCTAATCAGTTGTTTATAATCAGCAGATCAATGTGTGCATTTATTTCAAAATACAGAATGAAGGAGACTGTGTACTACTAAGATATTGAAGCAAAGAGTTTGGGTAAAGAAAACCTGTTTAAAAATAAATAAATATAAATTGATCCTAGCAGGAGACAAACACTCAAATCCCAGGCCTAACCATATACAAACTATCACAACTAATTCAACCTTCTCCTCTAGCCGTCTACCCATTACTAGACCAAAAAACAGCCTACTAATTCTGAGCTTAAATATTCAAAGTATTAACAATAAGGTATTTCATTGCATGCACTGCTATCCACCTACTCCCCTGATATATTATGTCTGACTGAAACCTGTCTAAAGCCCACTACAGCAGACAATGAGTTCCTTCCTACTGGATACAATGTTCTACACCACGATAGACTGTTTAAAAAAGAGGGAGGGGTAGCATTACTCTATAAGAATACTCTATTAATCCTCCTAGCTAAACTCAAACTTAGCAACAAAAAGTCAGTCAATATTATCACATGCTATATACCACCAGGTAACAACATCCCTACCATAGAAGCCTTCCTACAATGGAGAAGTAAAAACCTGCTGCAGGAAACTATCCTTTTTGGTGACTTTAATATAGATTGAAACACATGTTCAGCTATTAACCCCACAAACCATATCAACCTCTACAGTTTCTCACAAGTCATGCAATCAAACACTAGACTAGGAAATGCAAAAATCAAAGACAGCCTCCTAGACTGGATCTTAATAAATAAGACCAACACGTCATACCAAGCAGGCATCCTCCCAGACTCCCTTAGTGACCATCAACCCACCTTTCTATTGAAATTCAAAACCCAGGCCAACCCTACCCCCATATTACAAACAACCTGTAACATAAAAAACCTTGACCCCAACAAATTCAAACTCGAGCTAAAGCACCATAAATGGAACATACTAAAAGTGTTACTGCTAGAAAAAGCCATAACCCATTTCAATAACACTGATAAAAATCCTAAATGCCCATGCTCCAGCCCAGTCCACTAAACTCAAAATGAAAACAGCGCCCTAGGTTACCAGACAGACTAAAATAGAATATCAGAAAAAAACAAAGCCTGTTATCACTGTAGAGCCACAAAAAACCCAGCAGCTAAGGAACAATTCTAAAAGCTTAGAAATTAGACAAAAAAAGCAGTTCTCCTAGATAAAAGAATTATTTTCTACAGCTACAAAACAAGCATGAAAATAACCCCAAGAAATTCTGGGTAGGAATAAATGAACTACTCCACCCTGGCAGACCCTTCACCCCACCTCCATCCTCAACTAGTGAAATCACAAATATACTAACACTTCATAGAAACTATTTCTAATCTTGCTCAAAAACAACCCACATCCACCACCACCACCACTAATTACCCAGAACCTGTAGACAGACCCAAAACAACCTTCCAATTTCAACCCATCCCAACCAACTATGTCAAAAGGTTGCTATCCAGACTTAAATCTACTACACTAGTAGCTGATGGGACACCTGCTGAATACCTTCAGTTGGCTGCCAATGAACTTGCCTTCCCTATATCCATCCTTCTAAACAGATCTATCTCAGAAACCTCAATACCACCCATCTTGAAGACCTTCTATATTATCTCCCTCCATAAAGGCAGTACCTCCATTGACCTTACCAACTATCACCCCATAGCCATCCTGCTTCCACTAGCTAAAATACTTGAGAAATGTATACACCACCAACTTATGCCATACCTGCTTAACAAACAATTTCTTTCTCCTGCCCAACATGGATTTCAGCCTTCTCATAGGACAACCATCGCCCTACTCTCTTTCACAAACCTCATCAACCAAAACAAACACACAGGTAATCAAACTTCTGACATATTCTTGGACCTGTCAAAGGCCTTTGATATCGTCAACTATCTTAAACTAGTACAAGCCCTTACTGATCTAGGCCTTAGTAACCAAGCATTAGCTTGGTTTCAGAACTATCTACAAGGAGGACAACAAGCAGTTCGATGGGACAACAACCTATCCACTTTGCTACCCATCACCACAGGAGTCCCACAAGGTTTCATTTAAGGTCCCCTCCTACTCTTCATTTTCACCAATAGCCTCCACAGTATCTGTCAAGATGCAACAGTTATACAATACACTGATGATTCAACACTTGTCTGTTCAGCCAATGATCCTCAGAAACTCCTCTCTATAACCCAAAAAGCCTTCCAGCCAACCCAAAATTGGTTTCTTAACAAAAACCTAATACTAAATCCCCCCCAAAAACAAACTGTTGCTATTTACACCTAGCAAATCTACCACAATACCCAGCCCATTTAATATTGTGTCCAGGGATGGGACTGTCATCTCCCCTGACACTCATACTAAATTGCTAGAAGTGATCATTGATAATAACCTAAAATCTGATCAGCATATAAATCAAACCATTAAAAATATCCACAGAAAAATGGGCAGTCTATATAAAAATAAACCATTTCTAACACAACCTGCTAGGATAACAATTTCTCAAACTCACCTCCTTTCCACACTATTTTATGCCTCACCCATTCTCACCAACTTACCCAAAACAGAAATTGCCAAACTCAGCACCTGTTACAATCAAATTGCAAAATTTGCTACCGGTGCTCCCTACTGAGCCCACCACTGCCATTCCCTAAAACAAATTGGCTGGCTTGAATTCCCTAATCTCCTAAACTATCATCAACTTTCTTTTGTACACAATCTCTTACTACTCCCAGATAAAACTCCAGCTCTGGCCAATTTACTAGAACTACAAGCTAAAACTAGACAACTTCACTCTAGCAACAAAAAATTAATCAAGGTCACCAAGACCAACAACACAGCAGGGGAATCCCTCTTCCCTAACTACATAGACAAAATTTAGAACACCCTACCTACTGCTATTACCTCAGCAGACTCAAAGGTTACATTTAAAAAACTCCTGAAAGAACACCTAAAGCACACTTGGAAATGCACATGTTCCCCATTTGGCTGACCACCCCTCACCACCACCCTCTCCCCTTACTCTTGCCCTCTGACTTCAGCTTAATCACCAAAATAATGCAACTTCTCTAGCTTTGATCCATTTCCACCTCTAATTCTAACCCCTATGTCAATACCCATATTTCACTGCTAGGACACTCTGTTATCTATCTGCTAAACTTTACTTTTCTCTTTACACCTCTGCTCTTACTTTATACTTAAGCTACTTATGCCTCCAGCTTTTCTTATTTAACCTGTTAACCATTTCCCATCTCTGTCTCTTCTCCTGCTACTATACTCCCTACTATGTCCAATCTTTGCTCTCTTTGTTGCTATACTCCCTACTGTAACTAACTTGCTCACAACTCAACAGTATAAAGCAAAAAAAATGCAACCCCTACTAACAATGTTCACCATTATGTAATGCAGCAACCTAAAACTGTAAAAGATGTGTTCAGTCTATGTAAATACATTAAATCTTAAGCTTCAATGCTATGTTACTAGTCAATGTTAAATTTGGTACTATCTATGTAAATTTGCATTGAGCTCGAATGCTATGTTACTAATCAATGTTAAGTTTGGTACTATCTATGTAAGTTTGAAAGCTTCTGCATACACCTTGCATTTTGCTTAAAATTTAACTGTGGAGCTTTTCTCCCCGGGCCTCTGCTGAAAATGGACATGCATCCAGTCGGACATTCCCGGTCAACAAATGTAAAATAAATAAATATTTTATACACACACACATATATATATATATATATATATATATATATATATATATATATATATATATATATATATATATATATATCTATATATATATATATATATATATATCTCAGCGCTACAGAATCCTGAAAGTCCAAAATCCTGCAGACCAAAATCCTGAGACCAAAATCCTGAAAGCTCAAAATACTGAAAACTCAAAATCCTGAAAACACACGGGATACCAACACTTACTATATTCCAGCACAAGTACATACAGAAAGATATTACCCTTCAACTTCTTGCCCCCCTGCACCCCCCCCCCCCACACACACACACCCTACTACTTAAATGTATCAACTCCAACATTGCACTTCACTACACTGAGTGCAATCTTGGAGTTGATATATTTAAGAAGCAGGGTATGTGGGGGGCAGCCCCTCACTTGGGAGGTGCAGGGGGGGCTTACCTCCCTGCTTATACTTGAAGAACAGTAATATACTTTCTGTTTTATTTGTTTCTGTATGCACTTGTGCTGGAGTATAGTAAGTGTTGCTATCCTGTGTGTTTTCAGGATTTTGAGTTTTCCGTATTTTGAGTTTTCAGTATTTTGAACTTTCAGGATTTTGGGCTTTCAGGATTCTGTAGTGTTCACATATATATATATATATATATATATATATATATATATATATATATATATATATATATATATATATACATATGTATATGTATATGTATGTACATCTGTGTATATGGTTACCCTTCAGAACGTCGAATGCCCAGCACGTCATCTCCCAGAACATCGGGACGACAACGTCACAACTTCAGAACAGCGAAATTCTGGAACATCAAGTTCCACCTCTGGGAAAGTAACCACTTAACCACCATTGCCAAAAACAACAACTTAAACACATCAAACCCAACGTAGTGGGGGGGGGCTTTGCCCCCCACACCCCCCCACTTAAATATTTTAACTCTGAGATAGCACTACAGTGGAGAAAAGGGCAAAGGTCAGCAGTGATGGCTAAGTGTTTACTTTCCTGGAGGTGAAACTTGTGTTCTAGGATTTCGTTAATCTGAAGTTGCAATGTTGTCGGCTCGATGCTCCTGGAGACGATGTTCTGTGCATTCGACATTCTGAAGGGTAACCATGTATATATATACATATATATATATATATAGATATATATATATATATATATATATATATATATATATATATATATATATATATATATGCCACCTTCATGCTCTCTTAGAGGTACATGCATTTGACATCCTATGTCTAACTGAAACATGGTTAAAACCTGCAACCCAAGACTATGAAATCACCCCTCCAGGATACAATATTTTGAGATTAGACTGCCTAAACATGAAGGGTGGGGGAGTAGCCATACTATACAAAGCAGGGCTTCGAGTTACTTCATTAGATGTCCAACCACCTTCAGATACTAATACTGAAATCCTTGTCACTAAGCTTCAGATTAACACCTGTAAGTCCCTCTACATTATATGCTCCTATCTTCCTCCTGGAAATAACATCTCCACCCTTGAAAATATCCTTACCTGGCTTTCCACAAACTACCCACAAGAAACCATAATGCTAGGTGACTTTAATATAGACTGGAATAGCTGTACTACTGTTAATCCTACTACTCACATAAACCTACATGATTTCTCCCAAACAATCACCTCTCCTACCAGAATCCACAAACCCACCCATAAAGAAAGCACCTTAGATTGGATTCTAACAAATACTCATCCCCTAACATATAAAGCAGGCACCCGTCCAGATGACATAAGTGATCACTCACTAACGTATATAATTAGACAAAAGACCTAATATTCTCTACCCAAACACATATAGAACCACTCGAACCAATAAACATTTTAACCCTGAAAGCTTCCAAATTGCACTTTGTGTATGTGATTGGTCACCCCTAAAACACCTCCAGTTAGAAGATGCAGTGACATACTTCAACACCAAATTCTTAGAAATCCTGGACTACCATGCCCCTACTTCTACTATCAGAAACAGGACTAGAACTGCTCCATGGCTAACAAAAGAAACTAGGCAGAAAATTCTACTTAGAAACAAAATCTGGGCCAAATGGCGTACTACTAAAAACCCAGCTGATCAAAGAGAATTTAAGCAGCTTAGAAATACTACTAAAACATCAATACTTTTAGATAAAAGAAACTTCTACTTTCAACTTCAACAAACTAACCAACATAAACCACAAAAATTCTGGACAGGTATCAATAGACTCCTTCATCCAGGTCACTCCAAGACACCAACCCCATCAGGGATAGCCTATGAGAATCCTAAGCAAATTGCTGATGCCTTTAATACCTTATTTACTGAAGCCATCCAATCACTTACTAATTCATTACCTCCAGTATCCTATAGCCTGCCTTCCTCCTCAACTAGCTTACTGCCTTCATTTCATTTCCAACCATTTCCAACATCCCTCATCTGCACCCTTCTTCAAAAACTCAAACCATCCACCCCCTCAGCTGACCTATTACCAGCCAAATACCTGCAAATAGCAGCAAAGGTTATAGCCTATCCTATTTCTATCCTAATAAATAGAACCATAACAGAAGAAACCATCCCATCTATTTGGAAAATCTCAAATATAATCTCCCTACACAAAGGCAGTAACTCAACTGAACTCTCAAACTTTCGTCCAATTGCCTTACTCTCACCTTAGCTAAAATTATGGAAAAATGCATCCACCGTCAACTGTTAGACCACCTTCTCCAAAATAGCCAACTAACTAACTGTCAGCATGGTTTCAGGCCTTTCCACAGCACCACCAGAGCCCTCTTATCCTTTTCTGACTGCATAAACAAAAATCGTAACAGTAACACTCTTTCCTCTGCACTCTTTATTGATCTCTCAAAAGCCTTTGACATGGTCAACCACCAGCTACTTTTGAATATACTTAAGTCCCTCTCACTTGATGCACAGGTATTACAGTGGTTCAAATCCTACTTAGATAATAGGCAACAGGCAGTGCTTTGGGATAATAATCTCTACCCACCTGCCTGTTACCCTTGGTGTACCTCAAGGTTCTATATTGGGCCCTCTTCTATTCTCAATTTTTATCAACAATCGAAATGTAAACATCCCTCAAGCTACCTGCATACAATATGCAGACGATTTCACATTAATACGCTCCGCCACTGTTTCTTCTGAACTGCAGTCCCTTACCCAAAATGTCTTTGAAATAGTAGAAAAATGGTTCTTACAGTGCTGCCTCCTCCTTAACCCCAAAAAGACAAAATTATTGCTCTTCACTCCCACACAAAAGTCCACACCAATTTACTTCACTATCAAATCTAATAATGGCACTGTCATATCTCCTGACACAACCACCAAACTCTTAGGAGTAATAATAGACCACAACCTTAACTTTGATACTCACATCAACACTACAATAAAATCAGTTAACAGAAAACTAGGCTCCTTTTATAAGATTAAACCCTTCCTTACTCCTATAGCTAGAACTACTATTGCCCACACCCACCTCATCTCTACTCTCCTCTATGCCTCACCTATTTACACTAACCTATCTAAAAACAACCTCAACAAACTGGCAACCTCCTGCAATAACATTTACAGATTTGCCACTGGCTCCCCATTTAGAACCCACCACTGTCATAATCTAAAACAACTAGCTTGGCTGGAGCTGCATAATCAGCTTCAATTTCACCAATTTATTATCGCCCATAAGACCCTTTATCATCCTAGCAATACACCAATACTCATGAGTCTAATCACCCCGTATAAAAATCTTAACCCTACGCTCAGCAAATAAACTACTGGTATCCATACATAAACCCAACAATAATGCAGGGGATTCACTGTTCTCTAACACTGTGGGAAAAACTTGGAACCTACTTCCCTGTGAACTCACATATCTTTCTTCAACTGCACTATTCAAAAAGAAACTCAAATTATACCTTACAACTCACTGACTATGCCCATGTACTAACCCAGACTAAGAATCTCCTTCCTGTTATGTTATGTTATGTTATGTGCACTATATACTAATTTCTCTACTGCTATATTAAGTCCATCTCCTTCTTATACCTCTGAGAATCTGATCAGTTAAGCTAATCCAAGATTGTATAAATGCCATCCTTCTTACGAATTATTATAGATTATGTTGATGCATACCCAGCTTGGACTTTATGAATGTGTCACTGCCTTCTAAATAATATTTTCTTCTTTTATTGTTTTGTCTTTTTTAAAATATGTTATCTCTCATGATTACTAAGTTGCTATGTAAACAACTGTATTAGTCTGAAAAGTGTACTGTATCTGAAGTTGTGACTATCTGTTTAGTGGAGCTTTGCTCCCCGGGTCTCTACTGAAAATGGACATATATCCAGTTAGACTAGCCCAGTCAACAAATGTAAAATAAAATAAAATAAATATGTATGTGTGTGTGTGTGTGTGTGTGTGTGTGTGTGTGTGTGTGTGTGTGTGTGTGTGTGTGTGTGTGTGTGTGTGTCTGGAGTTGCAATATTAGGGCAATTTGGAAAGGGAATCCACATCTGCCCTGAGTGGAAGAGGTCACACACCCTTCTTATAAAAGGGTGGGTCAGATAGAAAAAGACATAGAACGTGGGCCTTTTGTGGCAGAGAGAGGAAGTACTTAGGAAGTACTGTGGAGAGATCCATAAGCATTGGTCTTTATAGCATGAAAATGAGTATTGGAGACACTGGGTTGTCTGGAACAGAGAGGAAAATTTTAGGAGAGATACTGTTTTGGGATATAGGGTTCAGTGCTACAATTCTGAGGTAAAGTAATTAATTACAGCGCAGATGGAGAAGTAGACATGAAACAACAGCTGACATAATTTGAAAAAGTAAAGTGTGTACAAGCCATCACAGTTATTGTATTTTATTAGCTCTGATATTCTATTATGAAATGCCCATAAACAGCTGCAAAGAAGACAGTACATGAGCTGACATGAACTCTATATCTGCTTGTCAACGACATAGCGTCGATCTGCTGACAAAGCTTCTGCCTGATATTAGTGCAGTCAGACAGTGAACTTCATTCAAGCATGGATGTATGCAAAACATCATGGAAAATAAACCTTATAATTTACACCTTTATAACTACTAATTCATTTTGACTCTGCTTTATTAAAAGCTTATTCCCATACAAGTCAAAATGTCAAACCGTGCTGGTCACACTGCATAGTTTTTCTTCATGCTTGATGCATACTCCTCATTTTCTCACAAACATACTGCTGGGAAGAAATCAGTATTCAGATATACACAGAAGTTTGTTTTCAAGACTGTTTCCCTTATCTAAAAATTGGCTTCAGTACATTTTGCAATTAGTTCCCTTCTCTGTATATTATGAAAAGTGATACAGGCACAGCTTAGTAATTCTGCAGTGGTGGTAATAAAACGTATACTATCATAATATTAAACAATGTAATATTAACTTTAATTATAATAAATGTCTCCAATGCAACTTTTAACTGTAATGCAAAATCATAGCTTAGTGCTGCAGAATCATATTTGGTCATACTGTTTATGAGAGGCTGAAGCTACATGCAGAGGCAAAGAGTGTGGACCTCTACACTTCACCGTTTAAACTTAAGACACTTATGGAGACTATGAATTTAAAGAATATACTCCTACAAACGTCTATGCATTTTATATACATCTGAATACAAACAGTACAGTAGAAGAAAAGATTCAATAATAAATCACTTGGCAATTAGAATAGCTATTTTGACAATGATACTTGTATTTTGATTATTTTAATCATCACTGTCTGATGTACATTTCTTTGTCTGTTTGTAAAAACTTGTTGAAAGACCAAATAATTTTGGGATAGCCATTGAAATGTATGTAAATGTTTAATGCTAGCATTAACTGCCATAATCTGCTTTAAGTTTCCAATGTCTTAATTAGTCCATAATGGAATAAGATTGCTAAGGTCTATCTATGAAGTGCCTTTCAAATGGCATGGCTGTTTCCCAAACATGAGCAGTAATTTGAAGAAACAGTTAGGCAAACAGGAGTATGTGTGCAGTTTGTTATATTTGTCCTGGTCTGCTACTTCTATGTATCTGTCCACATGATTTAATCTGTAATTATCTCTGCTTTGTTCATTGATAAATAGCACATTGCTTAATGACATCAATAACAAGTCTCTGTTTAAAAGTATTCCATACTGTTGTACCCATTTCATTGCTGTGTCTATCCACACTGACTGGGCACCTACTTTGTTATTCCAGCTTCCATAGATTTGTCTTCAGCATTCCTTACCAGTGCCATTATGTCTACTTTCTGGCTGCACTTTCTTTCATTTGTGTTAAACGGCATAGGGACATCTATGTGTCCCATGTGTATTTTACACTCTTGGGTTGTGTCCTAGAATTTTTGCCACTCTTAAAAATCTCCCTATAAGGGTTTGCCAGAAATCTTACAATCTTGTTGTTGCTGTACAGGTAACTAGGTTGTCAGTCCTTTATATTCTACCCACGTACATGTGTAAATATAAGCTTCTTCTCCCAGCAGCAGATTACTGATTACTAACAATAATACACACAGATCAGCCTGATTACTGGAACCTGCATAACCTTCATCATCCAGTATGGTCTCAGTATGTAGGCAGTATGCCACCTCCATCCGTGTTCTCCCATTTCTGCTGATTTTAGTAAACCCACCAGTGAACCATGCCTTGTCTCTGTCTGTGGTGGTCAGCTGATCAAAGGGTGATACATCAGTACATTTTGATGCTCTTGCTTAATGGCTGTGTCTTCTAAAATAGCAAATCCAACTAACTTATTTTGCAAATGGGACAGCCAAGGCACAATATTAGCTCATTCTTGCAGATACCTTTAACATTTTTGTGTAGTCAGAATTTTGGTGACTAGTGTCTTCATCACCCAGATAGTGTAGTGCACTTTCACAGTCACTGTTTGCTGTTTTATTGCTACTTCAACATGGAGCAGAGTAGTGTACACAGTTGATACATGCTGTTGTAAGGGGCTCTACCATACTTGTTTTTCCAGTAAACATTTGGAAAATCACAGTAGTCACTTGAGGATGGTGCAGTGTTTTTGCCAAGGTCCCCAGGATATTACACTGTTTTGAAGAGTCACTTTGAGAATAAATGGTTGCTGAGGATCTACCAGAGTCCAGAAACAATCTTTGTCATAGGGCTTTCTTCACTACACTTCATTGAATGTGGATTGCTACTTTGCATCCCGTGTAAAATTATAGGCTTTCCTCACTTCACTGACTGCGGATTGCTACTTTGGATCCCATGTAAAATTATAGGCTTTCCTCACTTCACTGAATGCAGATTGCTACTTTGAATGTGGATTGCTACTTTGCATCCCATGTAAAATTATAGGCTTTCCTCACTTCACTGACTGCGGATTGCTACTTTGGATCCCATGTAAAATTATAGGCTTTCCTCACTTCACTGAATGCAGATTGCTACTTTGCATCCCGTGTAAAATTACAGACTTTCCTCACTTCACTGACTGCGGATTGCTACTTTGGATCCCATGTAAAATTATAGGCTTTCCTCACTTCACTGAATGCAGATTGCTACTTTGCATCCCGTGTAAAATTACAGACTTTCCTCACTTCACTGACTGCGGATTGCTACTTTGGATCCCATGTAAAATTATAGGCTTTCTTCACTTGACTGAATGAGGATTGCTACTTTGGATTCCTTGTAAAATTATCCTCCTCCTGGGTTACATGGCAGATGAGGCACAAAATTAGTCCAACAAAGGGCACAAATGCTCTCCAGCACCACTTTCCTCCTACAAAGGCTTGTTCATGTTGCCTTGATTTTGGGTCATCAGTTTTTTTGTATGTTTTCTATTGCTGCAGCAGATATTTCTCTTCTTGGTCCATTCCATATCACACCATGAAATTCCACAGAAGTTTGTCATTGTGGTTTATTTTCATTCACAGCCCATCCATGATATGAATATGTATTACAAATTGCAGTGCATCACATCATGTTGCTCTCTTGTAATCATAATGTCGTCAACATAATGGAGACTGTCACCTTTTCAATTTGCAGTTTAGCTAAGTCTCTTGCTACCAGCCTTCTACAAAGGGTGGTGTTGTGTACATACCCATGAGGCAGCACTCAAATGTTGTACTGTCTACCCTCCCAGGTAAAAGCAAATTGAGCTTTGTTTTCTTCTGCCATTTTAAGTTTAAAAGAAAGTATTGTCTAAGTCAAAAGCACCATGATATGGTCCAAAAACTGAAGACAATTGTCCTACAATGGTCACACTGTGAAAACAGCAGCTGCCAATTGTGTTGTAACTTTATTTGGGCTTCTGTAGTCAACTGTCATCCTCCACAATCCATCAGGCTTCTCCCTGGTCACAGGAGGATGGTTGAACGGACTCACAGTTGGTTTGATTATGCCAGTCTGCAACAACTATCAAACGTTTTCTAAAATGGCAGCATGTCCATTCAGTATCCATACTGTTAACATTAACTATCTGTGACATGGGATATATACCAGTGCACACTTAACTTCACTGCAAATAACAGCCTTGACTATATTGACAGAGTGGTACCACACCCAAAATTTAAAGGATCCTGTTGTAGTCTCTTAAAGTTTCAACACTCAATATATCTGTGTCTGAAACACACTGTTGTATGGGGGCTTTTACACCTGTAAGCCACATAGGTACTTCATCCCCAATTACTATTCTAACCATTGTTTTCACCCACATAGTTTTTTTACCAACATACCCATCAATCTATATGGTCTGCCTCTAAATCCTCAGGGGCTTCATAAGGGGCTTGTACCACCATTCCCATCAATCTCTATGGTCTACCTCTAAATCCGCAGGGGCTTCATAAGGGGTTTCTACCCTCATACCTATCAATTTCTATGGTCTGCCTAGGAATCTTCGGGGGTTTCATAAAGAGTACATAAACAATGTGTCCATAGCTACTGCACTTTGTACAGATTTATTTTTCTAGATCTGCTTTTTCTTTTTTTTTTTTCCTAACCCTTCTCCTCTGTTCCTTTTGCTTCTTTGCTTCTTTTTCCATTCCTCATACATTTTCTCAGTGCTTATCCCATCAATATATTGTGTTGGTTTTCCCCATTTTAAAACATCTATAAACATCTGTCTTCTGGTTACTTATTTACACAGCTGGTAGTTTGCATTTACCCTTTGTATTTTTCTTTGCCCCCATTCTTGTATTAATTCTCCCAAATGAGTCTGCATCACATCCCAAATGTATTGTCCAACACTGCCTCCTATAGTTGACTTTAGCTGTCCCTTCTACCATACAGTTACTTGCTTGAGAATCAGGCCACTCTTTGTCTCCAAACCACCACCCTGATCAATGTCAAAGAAGTAGCTGCTAACACTGCCATCTCTTTTAACTGCTGTGTAGCCTCTTCTACTGTTTGCCAATGTTATGTCTATCAAAGGTACTTACGTATTATCGCAACCAGATTTTCGCGGTTGCGGTAATACGTTTGTTTGCATAAAAACGGATATTGGGAGTTATGTTAAGGTGGAATTTGATGTTTTCAGTGAGTATGACTTAGTTTGTCCTTAAATTTGGTAAGGTAAATCAACGTGGAGATGTGAATCTTGGACTGCATACTGTAAAGTTGGTTACACTGACGTTGTGCTGCAGGAAATGAAAGTCAGACACCTGGGAAAATGTTTGGTTGAACTTCTGCTGTCCTGCAACATGGATTACTAAGTTGTGCAATACTTTCTTCAGAGAATAAGGCATGGAGACCTGCAAATCTTTTTTTTTGGTAAATTGTTGGATTTATTGTTTACAAACTGTTGAATAGAACTGAAGTTAAGGAGAATATGTATGTGCACACTTTATAAAAGTACGTGTACAATGGAGGCTGTTCTGTTTAGTGGTAGTCTGATAATAATTTTTTGGAGTTTTTGCCAATAATGGTTTATTTTTTGTATTCAGATGGTGTTATCCTTGTGGATACTACTTACTGTTGGACTGTTTAGTGAATGTTTTACGGCAGCATACTTGTGGATTGCTCAGTCGCTGGTTTACTGTTTGGAATGTGCCTAACACAAAACAGGACTTGAAAATGTGGTATAGGTTCATAGGTTCATAGGTTCATACTAGGCTATCTGCCCTAGGGCATTTACAAGCCTAGCCAGAGTGTGTGTGGCTTTCACCACCCCTTAGGATGAGAATACTATACCCATTAGTTTGCTGTGCCTCTGTCCAGCAGTGATACAGAGATGATTCCCGGGGTAAACCTACGATCTCCCATCCACTCGTCAAGATTTCTCTTGAACAGAGTCAGTGAGGGGCTCTGCCTCACATGGACTGGGATTCTGTTCCATAGTGTAGGGAGTCTCTGGGTGATTTGATTTTGGGAACGGCATACCTTCAAAGAAATACTCATTTTTCAAATATTACACTGTTATTCCTACCTAAACAAAGTGTTTTGTTTTAAAGATAACATTCCCTGTGTGATTCTGCATACATTTCTGCTTTATATTACCCATGGGAAAGAAAGCAGTATTATCGCAAAAATCTGGTTGCAATAATACGTAAGTACCCTATCAAAAATTGTAATAGCATCAGGTCACAATAGCTGAAAGGCAGCTGCTAGCCAATCAGACTCTAAATGGCCCCACCATGTGGCTCTAATGTATTAAGAATCTGTTTTTAAATGAAGGTAATATACTAGACAGGTGCAGTATCTATGCATCTCTTCTGTATTTAGGCATACTGCATTTCTTCTTGTATCTCAGACCCTAAGGAATTAAGTTAAAACTGCCTCTTCTGGCTAGTGTTTGTATGCCTGAATCTAGTTCAGTAACTCTGTTTGAGGATATGTTCTCATTTCTGTCTACTTCTATGACTGACTGACTCTAAGCTTCTGTAGCAACACATTTTCTCTCCACCACATGAAGTGTTTCTGCAATTGGAGTCCCTAACAAATCATGCTTTACATTTTTATCATCATCTGATTTTGTGCCTTTGTCCCTTCATTTTTGGCTTTGTTTTCTTTCATTAAGAGGTTGAGTATGGCCCTCTGTTTATGTCCCTTTGTTAGGTCTGGTGGTCTAGTATATACAGTTGTTTCTTTACCATGTACAATATTAGGCTATTTCAGTGCATTTATTTTATTACTTTTGCAAAGCCACAAGTTGTATTAATTTCCGTTGTGAACCAGCTAATAACTGATAGTGTATTTTTTATTATTTTGTTATACTGTACATTTGGGTAGTTTAACTGTTACTATTTCAGGTTTCTGATCCTGTAATTTTCCACAATCACAACTGTTGGTAAAGTATCTCTGTTTGTCTCTTCTGGCCACCAAAAATCAATCAATAAATAAGTAAATAAATAAATAAACAAGTTATAGTGTGACTAATGTTCACCATGTGTCAGTTACAGTGACTGACACATGGTGATTTATCTATTGTACTGGGCTGCCCTCAAATGACCATGGCATAAAACTGCATGTTCAAGTTCCTATGGATGGCTGACTGTTAAAAAGATGGGGCAGAAAAACTGACATCCACCTTTGTATTATTCTCAATCATATTAACATTATCTGCTACACTGATTCTGTTTTTCAGACATCTACCATTATAAGTACACACATTCAACTGCACTTATTAATTATTTACTTAAAAAGTCAATACATTTATCTTAGCAAGCAAATAATTAAAAAAAAATCAGGCATGTAAACTTAGCTTGTCCCAGCTGAAATTGTAAAACAAGAAATTGTCAGCTAAATCGTATTCTGGTCCTTTTAGTGGTCCATTCAAGCATGGTTCCAGGCTCATAGGTGTTTGGTCTCACCAGAGGTTATTCTGATTCAGATTGAAGATGTTCCGGCTAGTGGACAGAGCAAATGGTAGTAGTTCAGGGCCTGGGTCATGCAATAGATCTTCTTCTACCTAAGAGCATTCATTCCTGTGGAGGTTTCACAGTTTTTGGCTGCAGCTAGGAAGCCTTCCACTAGGTTTATCAATTTATCTACACAGTCAGGTGAAAATGCCTCTCATTTAAAACCGAGAAGTATCTCTTTCTTCCAAAGGCTGACAAATTTCACATCTATTTGGTCTTCATAGGGCAGCTGTTTGATATGAACCTTTGTTACTTCACAGTGAAGATACATATGTGTGTATTATGTTGTCTTAACACGTTCCAACTTGGTGGAAGGTTAGAGTCTGGCTCAGAGTCGGGCTGGATGTGCCTCTTAGTTTGATATGGGGGGGGGGCAGTATGGCATGTGCTTGTGGGGTACATCCACCCCTAGCAATGAGAAATCAAGATTTGAAGAATTGCTAATTACTACAAGGTAAACCTCTCACTGCAGAGGACCCTCTTGGAGCTTTACAAATATAGCAAGTACTGTCTTATGTAATGCTCTGGTTAACCTACTTTGCTTAGAGTTAAAATCAGATTTTCAAAAGCATGTTTTGTTTCAGTGTACTGCTTATTTAATTTTAAAGTATGTATCTTGCAGCCACAGTTATTTTCCAACTAATTTTTATCTGTGTTCTTTACATTTAAAGAAAATCTAAAACAATAATTAGATCATAAGAGAGAGAAGAAACCAGCCCTTGAAATACAATGGACAGATCAGTAAGTTAGCCCTTCTTTCTGTTTTCTAGCTATAGCAGTACATGTTCTCAGAGCTGGTAATATGTTTTGTTTGTTTGTGTGTTTTTGAGGTACGATATAGAAATGCAGTTGGATTGTCTAACCATATTTCAAGACTAGAAGAAATGGTTATTTCACCTCTTCAGTCATTTAACCAGTCTTTTACTCAACCAGTAAGGTAAATGATATTCATTGTTATACAGATATTCTGATTTCAATAGTAATATTTATGTTTTACTCAAAAATACATAAAACAATGGGTGGCTGGCTGTCTCGTCGAATGCCAGAGGCCTGAATGCCCCTTCTGGACAGAGCAAGGAGCCAAAGTGAAAACTTGGAAAGGATTTTTCACCCTTTCCCTGAAGATGCTGCATCCTCAGAGTTGATTATGTTAATTACAGAGATGCAGAGGTACAGATACCTGAAGGGAAGATGTGATGGCTTTTGTTCTCACAATAAAAATGATTTGGTATTTTAGTTTTGGTCATCTTTTTCCATCTGAATGTGTCATTATGGCATCTGCTTTTCAGCCAGATATCCAAAAGCCTAAAAAATGCATTTAAGTATTGTATTTACTATATACTAATAGCAAGTCATTGACTCATCTGAAATGTCTTATAAACAGGTATAAAAGCTTAATTCATCAAAAGTCAGAGGAGGTTATGCCAGACCTGGCCTGAAGGTAGATTTGAGTTAAATTGTAGGTCATGTTTGGTTTAGCTTAAACACTTCTCTTTTTGCAGTGGTAAACATGTTGGTCACAGCAAGTGATTAAGTTAGTGCCAGAAATACCAAACTGATATATATAGTTTAAAAAAATGCTATGTTAGACAATAAACGCATAAGACACAAGTACCACTTCACAAGGGAAAACCAGCATTATTGTGTGGTTAAGTGACTTATTCAGAAAATCACAACAGACATTTGGAGACTTTGAGACTTACCCAGAAATGCAAGAAGATGCTTATTAGTAGTTTATAACCATAATCCTCTGTATTTAAAGCTATGTCAGACCACTGGTTCACCTCTAGCTTGAGTTAAAACAAATGAGTTCTTCCTCCATGTGTTCTACCTTGAGTTGTTGGTAGCTTTATTTGCATTAACACAAGCGATGTCGATCTTGCTTAAGAATCCCTTTTTACAGAATGGTGCATTATAAGTGCTGTGTCAGAGTCTTGTACATATCAGTATCTTGAATAATATACAAATAGCTGAACTCAGAGGAACAACCAAAACATTGTGCATTGAATGGCTGGAGATGTTTTATGTTGCCCCCTTTCATCATTGCAGTATATTTCTTCTCAAAGAACACCTTATATCACACACACTAACAGCTCTTTATTCATGTGTATGTCATTCAGAAGCTCATAAGTATAGAATACATCACTCTGCCATACATTTCTCCATGGCACCACATTGGATTCACCCTCACTGACCCTACCATCCTTTCTTACATTCGGACCACTGATATCAGTGGTGGCATAAATAGCTTCTTTATTTTTATTGATTTTGTTTATACTGAATTGTGGTTTAGAGTGAATGATTAAGTCTGTAAACTGATAATGAGCTTCATCCTTTAGTATTGTGTTTTATTCCCTTAGTCTACATTTGCCAGGCATTGCTTTCCAATTCCTCCTGAAGATAGACTGTTCTACAAGGTTTCTTCATATGTTGTATTGTCTGACATTTTCTTCCAAAAGGTTCTTCTCTTAGTTACCCTTTAAAGGAAAGTTGTATTGAATTCATTAATCTGATGTTGTCAATCTTCATTCATTCTTGAGTGATGGGTTTGGTTCCGACTTCTCAGAACCACCTTGGCATAACTCACACCAGCCAAAACAACTCTTGAGCTAAGGCTCTACCCACAGTACCCCAGATCTCATTTGCCTCTCTGAAAATTGGACGCGTCAGCCAATACTCTCAGCTAAGTGTTTTATCTAGTTCTTTATTTAGTGCTTTCTCTAGCATTGTTTGACTAAAAGTTACTTGTATTTCCTCTCTGATAGTCTTGCTATTATTTGTGAGTGTTTGACTGCCTTCTGCTGTATTTTACTCAGATCTATATCATGGTATCAAAAAATAAAAATATCGAATGGCACAACAACTAAAGTACCGAAATGTCAAGGGACCATTTTTAAGATCACAGTACAGTGAAGATTGGGATATTTGCCCTTTCCTTACTGTAGTGCGATATCGGAGTTGGAATATATATTTAGTGGGGGGTGCAGCCCCCCCCCCCCCCACAATACCAAATTCGAGTTTTGGCATTTTTGCTCTTGTGAGCGTTTCACATTTTGCGTCTGCGGTGTTATGATATCGACACTTTTACCCACCCCCTTATCATAAGGTAAATCTAGTCTACCATTGTTGGTAACAGGCCTTTCCTCCCTTTTTACCATTGGTAATCTTTGGATACCATTGTTGGTATCTTTCTTCCTTTTTCTCTTATTACCCTTTGGGTATTTCTGGTATAAAATTGCTGGTAGATCTTAAAAAAAAAAAAAAAGAGAGAGACTTTTTCTGTTTTTCCTTTCTCCTTTGTGTGTGTGTGTGTGTGTGTGTGTGTGTGTGTGTGTGTGTGTGTGTGTGTGTATGTTAAAATGGCAGAGAAACAAAAAGGGACATCCGGTTTCAAGCAATGTCAGGACTGTGGCAGAAAGATGCTCAGCTCAGATGGGCATCTTTCTTGCCTATACTGTTTGGGTGCCCCACATCTGGACATTGCATGTAAAATTTGTCAGAGCTTTAGTGCCCATACTTTAGCTGAGAGAAAGCATAGAGATGAAACAAGCTCATCCTGAAAGGCTTGTTGAAATATTCTTTTAGTGAAGCCCTCTCTAAGGCTAAGTCTTCTAAATCTTCGAAGCCAGACACAAAAAGAAAAAGCCTTTCTATGCAGAACTCACCATCAGCATATGAGGCAAAGTCTCACAAATTGCAGGTTCTGTCCACCTCCTTGGAACTGAAGGCCAAAATACCTAAACTGACAGATTTCAGCACCTTCAGTACCAACTTCTTTGGTACCAGTGATCATGGAACCGATACAGACTACCTCAGCACCAACCACTGTTTCAGCTCCTGTGATCTCTTTGGCACTGACAATAGTTTCTGACCAGCATCACTGTCTTCTCATTCATTTCCATCTTCTTCTTCTGCACAGCAACCGATGGTGCCAAAAGTCAAACAAGTAATACTTCCCAGGACTAGATATTCCCCTTCTGTTGACCCATTCTTGGGTCAACTCCCTAGCCCCTTTGTGGATAGGCCTGAGTCCCCTTTGTGAATGTCAATCCGTTCTTCCAGGAGTCTATCTGAATTAAATGAAGTTAGATTGGTAGACCAGCTTTTGGCAGCCAGTGGTCTTCCCGCACCTATGCAGACCTCTCCCCCTCCCGAAGCTGAGGCTTACTCAACAAAGACACCACCAGTTTATCCTCCTTCAATCTCCTTCCAAGGTTTGGAGCCCTCCACGTCAATGTTCCTGGTACCAGCTACCTCGGTGCCGACGGTGGACGTCACCTCGGCACCGGGGTCGTCTCTGTAGTCTTTGGCTCCTTCAGATCTGTTGTACACAAGGGACCCTGGCTCAGCTTTCAGTTCCGAGACCCTTAGTGTGATTCTGATTGTTCCTATTGTGCCATCTTTGGCTCTCGGGACCTTGGCAGTTTCAAGCCCCCTGGCTCCTGTTCTGGATGGCAACTCATCAGAACAGGGTGTGACCCCGGTTCTGAGGTTGTCTTTCTCAGTTCCAGCTTCCCATTCCTCTTCAGGTGGGCCTGCCTTCCAGATCATGGAGCGAGCTTTAGCCTCAGCAAGCTCCCAGCTGGCTCCTTCCTCATTGGAGTGCCATATTTTCATATTCTCTGGCTTGCAGCTGTCACAGTCTACTACATCTGGACAGCGGGCACATGAGCTTCAAGACACCCTGTTAAGGGTCTTCTTCAGAATTTCCCCCTGAAGAGCCACCCCATAAGAAGATGTGCAAGAGGAAGCACTTCGATTCTCCAGAAGAATCAGTCACCGAAGACACAGATTATCATGAAGGGGAAGGTTTCCCCCAGTCACCCTCTGAAAACATCTCATTTGGAGACATCCTAGGAATACTAAAACAGAGGGGTGATTGGAAGCCCTCAAATCCATCCTCTAAGGAATTTGTATTCTTGCAAGCTTTTCGTGCCCACCCATCTACTTCCTGGGTGACCCCACCCACTGAAGAGCTAATTAAGCTGATTGTTCAGTGGGCGTGGAAGGCTCCTGATTCCATTGAGTTCATTCCATGGAGGCAGATAAAATCCTAACTGCCCCAGAAGATCAACTCCATTGGACAAAGGGTCTAGCAGTGATGCCATGGTGCTGGCGGTGGCCACCAAAAAGGAACTCGCTGAGGAGAGTTCTACTGTCCATCCCCCTAACTGAGAGTCTAGGACAATGGACAGATTTGGGAAGTGGATTTTGCATCATTGACCTTTGCTATTAAGTCCTTGAACTTCTTGGCACATTTTACTAGACACCAAAGGGATCTGATAACTGAGCTTTTGGACACCCTTGCAGGAGCAGTATCTGACAAGGTTCGAGACAATGTTCCCTCACAGCTTGCCACCCTGGAGTCTATTTCAAACTCGTCCATGTAGCTTATTGCTGATGCACCTGAAGGGACATCTAGGTCAGTGGGTACAGGCACTGCTATAAGGCAACATGCCTGGATGCGCTTGTGTGACTTCGCAGAACCCTTCATATCTTCCTTCATCAATGCTCCTGTTTATGCCTCCTCATTGTTTGACCCAAAAGTTAGAGACATGCTAGCTAGGTACGAGAAGGACAGAAAGACACTTTCTGCTGTGAGGGTTCATTTGTCCGCTCGTCAACAATCCTATTCTAGGAATCAGAGGAATGGGAAAATGTGGTTCAAAAAATCCCAAGGGCCTTTTTGCGATACACATGGTAAGTACTCCCCCCAGGGCAGAGGGGGGATCTCTACTAGAAGATGTCCTTCCCGTGGCAGAGGGGGTCCATGTAATCAGGGCTCCAGAGATCCAGTCTCTGGACAACTCTACCAGTGCTCCTGAAAGGAGGCCTGATTGCTTACCTTTGGAAGCAGTCAGGGGAAGATTTTCACTGCACCAATCAGCCTGGCTTATGATAACTTCTGATACCTGGGTGCAGAAAATTATCATCAGAAGTTACCATATTCCATTCAATCTCTTTCCAAGACTTTGAAAGTGAATCCCTGATGTTCCACCCAGTCAGAGGGATCTAGCAACAGTAGAAATCCAAAAGCTGCTTCTAAAAAGAGTCATTCAAAAAGTCCCACCAAACCAAATAGGATCCTGATTTTGCTCAAGATTCTTTTTAGTGCCAAAAAAGACAAGGGACTGGAGGCCAGTTCTGGATCTCAGCCTATTGAACAAATTCGTACAACAGACAAAATTCCAGATGGTCACAGTTCAGTCCATCCTTCCCTTTCTGGAGAAGGATGATTGATGTGCTCTATAGATCTTCAGGATGCATATTACCACATAAAGATGGACATGCACTCCAGAAGATATCTCTGCTGCTATCAAGGAGCCAGTCATTACCAATTTTGAGCACTGCCCTTCAGTATCACCACAGCCCCCAGGGTGTTTACCAAATGCATCGTAGTCATAACAACTCACTTGAGACTGCGAGGATTCTGAGTGTTTCCATATCTAGATGACTGGCTCCTCACCTCCCCCTCCAGGCATCTACTGCTTCATGCCACAGACTGTGCTACACCTCGCCAGGGCACTAGGCCCTTCATAAACATGGACAAATCACAACTGACTCCTACACAGGATCAAGAATTCATCAGAGTGAGACTGAATACAATCTCCTGCATAGCCTCCCTTCCCCTCCACAGGCTAATGAAGCTAATGTCACAAGTTCAAGCTATCTTTTCCCAAAACAAAGTTCCTGCTCACCTGGTACTGCAAAATCTGGGGACCATGGCAGCAACTATAACCTTAGTACCCCTAGCAAGGTATCATATGAGGCTGTTTCAATGGCTCTTGGTGACCACGGATGCTTCCCAGATGGGGTGGGAGGCATTAACTGGGAAAGACTGTTTAAGACACTTGATCCCCGCAAGGGACCAATCTGCATATCAATGTCTTACAATTGAGGGCAGTGCTTTTAGCATTGCAAGCATTCCAGTCTGTCCTTCCTTCAGAGACAATTACAGTTCAATAAGACAACATGTCAGTGGTCGGGTATATCAACAAACAAGGGGGAACCAGATCTTACCCACTATCACTATGTCAGGAAGCTCTAAGAATTTGGCAATGGGCTATTGCTTCCAACTGATTTCTGGTAGCAACACATATCCTGGGGAAATTCAACCTGATTGCAGACAAGTTGAGCAGTTGCATTCTCCTGCCTCATGAGTGGTGTCTCAACCACAACATAGCGATCCTTGTTGGGGCTAGCCGTGCTGTGACCTGTTCGTCTCTTCGATAAACAACAAATATAGCAGGTACTTTGCCCTAATTCTCAGGGGGAGTCCCTGAGAGATGCACTTCTCCTTGATTGGCCACCAGGACTTCTTTATGCCTTTCCCCCTGTCCCACTGATTCCCCAGTTTTTGAGGAAAGCCCAAAGGTTGAGAAGCAGAGTAATTCTCATTATACCCTATTGGCCCCGCCAAGTATGGTTTCCCTTTCTTTGGCCTCATCTGGTTTACTGCCCTTGGATTCTGGACCTGCCTCCGGACCTGCTATCTCACCCTCAGGGCTTGGTGCATCCCAGTCTCCCAAATCTCAAAGTGATGGCTTGGTATCTCCAGTTCCAGTAACTGTCAGGCAAAAACAGCTTATCTTAATCAATACAAAGGATTCTTCAGGCTTCCCATAAACCATCCACCAGGAAGCTTTACCAAAGCAAATAAAAAAGATTTTTAATTTGGTCTTGTACAAACAGCATAGACTCCTTCTCAGCTCCAGTTGATAAAGTCCTGGAGTATTTAGCAACCTTATTTGAATCAGGAGCCTCTACTTCCACAATTAAGGTTCATTTAGCTGGTATTTCTAATTTTCATGATGGACTTGATGATTGTTCCTTGATGTCTCACTGTTTATGCAAAACTTTTCTTAAAGATGATTTACATTTAAAACCTCTATTCAAAGATCCTGTAGCACCATGGGATTTGACTGTAGTCTTACAAAGCCTAGTTTGACAGCCATTTGAGCCAGCAACTACTTGTGACCTCAATTTTTTTGTCTTGAAAAACCATCTTCCTAGTAGCTATCACATCTGCTAGAAGAATTTCCAAGTTAAAAGCTTTATGCGTGAAACATCCTTACATAATTTTTCACAAGGAGAGAGTCTCAATAAGAACCAACCCATACTTTCTCACCAAAGTGGTATCAGAATCTAATATTAACCAGTATATAGACTTCCCAGTTTGCTTTCTAGAGTTTTCAAAGGTAAATACTGTTTGCCCATCTGCTGGATGTCCAAAGACAATTACGTTTTTACTTGGACAGAACAAAATCTTCTAGAAAATCAGACCAGTTATTTATATCCCTTTCAGGCCCCAGATTGGGCAAACTTGTTTAAAAGGTTACCTTATCAAAATGACTCAGAAACTGTGTTATCTTCGTCTACAATCAAAACAAATGCAAACTGTCTACTATGGTTAGGGTGCATTCTACCAGATCTGTTTCCACTTCAGTGGTTTTTTATTCCAAGGCCTCTATGGAAGAACTGCATGCAGCTGCAGCATGGGCTACTCCTCATACCTTTATCAGTCATTAAAAATTAGACATGGTCTCCAGGGGAAGAGCATCCTTAGGCTCTATGGTACTCAGGAACATCCTTCTTTAGGGCCGCTCAGGTTCAAAAGTAGCTGGGGACTCTGTCCCATCAGTCAAGAATGAAAGAAGATTAACAACATCAGATAAAGAAGTCTTGTGCTTAGCATAATATTCCATCTGTTTTGTCGATCTTCATTCATTCTTGGCATCCCACCCTCCTGCCCCCTCCAAGAGACTTCTGGAGGATCGGCCTAGTCCTGGGATGCTATAGGGTTATACCTTAGTCAGGTCTTCTGTATTTTCTCTACTTCTCTGCAAACTCAATCTGATGTAATGGGAAGAGGGGTGTTGTGGGTAGAGGCTTAGCTTGAGAATTTTTTGGCTGGCGTGAGCTATGTACAATGGCCGAGTCAGTTCCACGGGGTCGGAACTGAACCCATCAGTTAAGAATGAAAGAAGATCGACAACACAGATGGAACATTATGGTAAGGACATAACTTCCTTTTTTATTGGCTATAAAAAGAGCTAACTCCTGCCTAAGATGCTTTGCATGGTCTAAGTAAGGCAACAGGATGGTCTAGCATGAGAAGAAGGCTTAAAAGCAACAAAGAGAGGGAGCCCTGACTATGACCATGGCAACCTGTGTTTGACTAGTGAGCATGGCACTTGAGGAACTGACTGAGGAGATTGGAAAGGGACTGGTACCTTACTGACTCACCTATCCCAAGGGGAGGAGCCATAAGCATGGATGGCAGCCTTGGTGGGGATACTGGGGTATGCACCACATGCTTTCAAAATACGAGGGGTATGCAATAGCAAATGTTCTCAGGCATAATGGCTTTATGTCATGGAGCATCAGGTGTTGGGGGAGGGGAAATGAGTATGGTATTTAAATAAATAAAAAATCCCTATGGTAATGAGTATGATGTTACACTAGGACACCTCAAGCTCCTGTCAGGCAATGGGGGGGGGGGGTCAGATTAGTTATGGGGGCATCAGGAATGACTCCTGGAGTCTGAGCTTGAGAAGAAGCAGCAGTGGCAGGTGATGGTCTGTTTCATAGTTACCCAAAATTTTTAAAAAATTATAATAGCGAATCCTTCACCATAACTCAGAATGATCCTTCATCTCTTGTGACAAATATATCACAGATGCAGCAAGGTGAATTCCAGGAAGGATTCAGCCCAACTATCACATAGAAAATCATGTTAAGATTAGTTATATAGACATTGTCTTTTTTTTTTTCATGTTATCTACTTTTCCTTGCCTGTGGTAACTGACCATCAGCTCCCTTACCACAAACCTATTAACTCTTTCCTTCCACTGTCCTGTATGGTGCGACTGAGAGACAGCAGGCGGTGGGCTGTCATCAAAGCAGGTAAAGTACTGAATTTCCTGGCTCCCAATCCTTTTGACAAATTCATTCATGAGGAGGACCATGATAGCGAGCCCAGCCATGTGTCTGCCTCCACATGTGCACCTTACCCCCAGCCACAGTGCAAGTTTCTGATCTCAGCCTTTCCTGTCACTCTGTCTCCTCCTGTTGTCCACACCTGTGTTCTATTATGTGGCATTCATGCAGAGATTGGCACTGCCTGTCTCCCCTCAGGATGGAAGATGATGACTCACACTCACACCCTCCCCACTGGCCCTTCTAATGCCCATGAAACTTGTCAAATCTCAGTCAGCTGGAGTGCAGCCAGGACTTCATCCATCTGTGTCCTGAAGCTGGCAAACATCTGCAGTCCTTTCTGGCCCTTCAGAGAGCTGGAATAGTGACATTTGCCTTTCTTGTTTTGAAATGTTTTGCCTAACTTTCCATTTCTTCTGTTCCCATTTTGTCATAGTAGTAATTTTCTCATCTGCTTTGCATACTAAGACCTTTGGCCTCAAGACTGTTCTATGTTTCAGTCTTTATAGAGTCACAACTAAAACAGTTAGCCCTGTAGCCTCTGTGCTCCTAACTTTGGTCATCTTAGATATGCAGAATCAGGTGAACTGTTCAGTGTCTAAATAGCCCTAGGAGCCTCTCCCACCTCTACTTTTGCTGCAGTTATTAAGATCACAGCTCAAAAAACAATTACACAAATTTAGCAAGCCTGTGTCTCTCAAATAGTCAGTCCTCTGCTGGTAACACCTTGCCTTCCACCTTATAGATTTCATTAATAGTTAGTTATTTACAATATTTTTATTAGAATATCCGCAGAACAAAAGGAGTACGTACTCCCCATAGATGAAGACCAAGAAGGAAGTGTACTGCCTTTGGTTTGGTTTTCCTCTTACTATTCATTTATTTTTCATGAGTTTGTTCTTGTTATTCCCATGCACATGTTCAGGCTTTCCTCGGTGCATTTGCATAGATGACTGCAGGAACAAGGCTAACTACTCTAGAGGATAATCCTGTTTAGAGGACATCACATATGTTTGCATATCCCACAACTAGATTCTAAAATGGTTTCTAACTTGTAAGCATTCTTGTTGGATTCTTCCACAGAAGCTTTGGCTCGCCATGTTGCATTCATATTCAAATTCTACAGTGCCAATTATGTAACTTGTTTTGTAAGATGTCCCCTTTCTAGTTGCTTAACAGGATTCTCAAAAGCCTGCACGGCATGCATGATTAGTGTAAGGGGTAATGTTGGCAATATGGCGGCTGAGCGATCCACGTATGTGCCTGTTTGACGTGCGTGAGTGCTCTAGCACGAGTGCTGCACATTCCCAGCCCCCGTATGCAAATTACCCCATTTGCAGGAGAAAAGTATGCAAATGAGGTAAGTCTGCCATCCAGGAAGCAGGAATCAGGGCGTGCAGGACTAGCGTAATATGCAGAAATGTATTCGGTTAGTAACCGAGTGCGGTACTGCAAAATCCAAAATAGGGACATGATAGCCCCAAATAAAGGCTGCATATCTTTGAGGAAGCATGCCAATGGCCAAGTATAAGGCCATTGGCATTGCAAACCATGCAAAACATACAAAATACAACTTTTATTATATGTCAGCCGATCACGGCTGTTGAAGCATAGGGCAGTGGCACACAAACGGGATCAGTGCGGAAATAAGAAAATAAACCTAAAAAAAGCAGTCTAACTAAAATTAGTATTCTGCCATGGAAGTCAATGGCAGGCAAAAGACGACCCGGCTAGTGAATAGTGGTTGCTAAGGGGGGAGGCACA
The DNA here is from genome assembly GCF_019279795.1 of Protopterus annectens. Taxonomy (NCBI): domain Eukaryota; kingdom Metazoa; phylum Chordata; order Ceratodontiformes; family Protopteridae; genus Protopterus; species Protopterus annectens. The sequence goes on along the minus strand of NC_056731.1, from coordinate 1,571,203,963 downwards.
GTGTGACACATGTAACTATGCATTAGCAGACAATCCTATGCAAATGAGGGGAAGGACAGTGAATCCCAGTTTTCCCCACCATGTGAGGCAGGTCCCAACAGGGTAAGAGTATGAATAGCTGAGTGCAAGACTAGGAGGTAGGTGACATCATGGGTGGGTGTGTCAGGCATACTGTAAGCAGATCAGAGCCCTGTGGCTTGGGTATGCTCCCAGCTTAGCAAGGCCAAGCTAGGGGGTGTGTCTAAACCTGCCCAGTGCTCTTTACAAACTGTAAGCGGGTGTGCATTTTTTTTTTTACAGTAAAAAAAAAAGAAGTTAAAGCCAGGAAACAGCAGCAGTGTGCACATCTGAGTACTCTGTTTGTGTGGCGTGTCCCCAGGTCCAAACAGAAGGACAATAAGAAGGGAAATCAGCAGTAGGAAGGTAATCAAGGAGAACTAGCATATCTGGCAGGTGAAATGTATCAGAAGCAGCCAATTACACAGGCAGCAGCCCAGCTGAGAACACTACTATAAACTAAGCAAACACCTTCCCCACTGGTGTTTCCCACACTCTACACCACTGGTGTATACAAGCGGGGAAATTTTAACAAACAAACCTACAAAATGAGAAGGGCTGCAGCAGGCAACATAGAACAACATGGGCAAGAGGCTGAGGGTGGTGAGGATGTGCATGCTGGCAAATATACCACAGTGAGGAGACGGAGAAGAGTGTACAGACCCAGGGTAACCTACCAGGGGCTACATGAGCAGGAGATAGTGGATCACTATAGGGTGGACAGAGACCTCCTACAGCAAGTAGTTAAGCTGTGCCGGCCACACCTGACACAAAACAGAACGAGGGGCGCACATCCCAGTGGATACCAAGGTATGTGTAGGCCTAGGTATACTAGCCACAGGTACCTCCCAAAGCACAACTAGGGGATAACATGGGGATCTCACAGGCATCAGCATCCAGGGTATTCCACCCCTTCCTGGATGCCATGTCAGCACATGCCAGTGAGCAAGTATATTTCCTCAACACCCATGAGGTGTTGACCAGCAATATGCATCTCTTCCACCAAATAGCAGAATACCCTGGGGTAGTGGGTGCTATAGACTGCACGCACATATGCATCAAAGCACCACCTGGTGAGCAGGGTAGGGCCTACATCAACCGCAGGGGCATCCCCTCCATCAACTGCTAGGTTGTATGTGATGCCTAGGGCATTATAATGAATGTGTGTGCTGGCTGCCCTGGGAACTATGACGATTTCCACATATGGCATCTGACATAGCTGTACCAGAGATTTGCCAATGGGGACATCCCCTACGGTCACCTAGTGGGGGATGCTGGGTACACACTGGAGCCGTGGCTGATGACACCAATCAGAAATACACACAAACCTGAACAACAATGCCATAATGAGGCACATGCACAGGCCAGACATATAATAGAGCGTGTGTTCAGGAAGCTCAGGTCATGGTTCCGGTGTCTGGACATATCTAGTGGAGCCTTGCAGTATGCACTAGCTACATGTACCCAAATTGTTATGGTATGTGCGATGCTACACAATATGATCCTGCAGAAAGAGCTGCAGCAGGAACAGCATGGGGCAGGGCCACACAGCCCCCCACCAATGCCAAGGCCTGCACAGCAACAGAGTGACCCAGAGGAGGAAGAACCTGAGCCTGCCCCAGTAGACAGAAGGAGACATGCCCAGTATGCCCTGGCCTTGGCAAAGAGGCAATGCATAGCACATGCACTGACACAGTAGGGTCCCAGGGAATGACACCTCTCTCTGACTCGCACATACAGTAAAACGGATGCCAAACATGACACCACCTGTGCTCAACCATGTATAGGGAGTGTACTATGTGCATCTGACATAAGCAGCCCTCCAGTACCATCCACAAGTTTGGCGCACCCACAAGGTAAGTCAATCAATCTACCAATTGCCAAAAGGAGTAGAATGTGTTGTCACCTGTAGCTATGGTATGGATGTGAGCATGCAAGGGAATTGGGTGGCTGAGTGTTACTGCAGCAGACAGTAACCACCCATAGTGCCACCCTGACATGTGTAACACTTACTGGAGTCACCACAGTAGCCAGTACCACACAGAGAGACAGAAGCAACTGCAGGAAATGTGCTGTGCAAAATGTGTGTCCATATAACCCGCACATGCCAGTCAGGATGGTTCACATACCCAACAACAGTCGCAGCCAGCAGGACAGGTGGACACAAGCCCAAAAAGGGCCCGTGCCATGGCCCCAGAATGATGGCTAGGGTTAACCCCACCCACAGGCCTACACAGACAGACCACAGCAGGGCAGGCAGTGGGATGCCAGTTCTGAAGGGTAGGATGTCAGACAATAATATGTAGGGCAACCAAAGCCACAATCTGTAGTATGCTGGTGTGCCTCTAGACAGCATGATAGTTAGCAATACAGAATGAAATGGAGTACATGACATACCAGTACAGTCATAGCAAATGTGTACAAGTGTCACTTGTGCCCCCCATCCTACATTGCAATGTAATGACAGTCAGGTGTGCCCTCCCACTCCCATGTAGACATATAGAAACAGTCAGGTGTGCCCCTACCTCCACTCCAGCGTAGAAATGTAGTAACAGTCAGGTTTGCCCCCCCAATCCTGTGTAGAAATGTAGTAACATGCATGAGCAGGTATAATATGAGTAGAGCAGAGATGCCCAGAGGTGCCCAAGGTAGCAGGATAGGTTGTAGCATGTGCACAACATGCAGGTCTGTATGTGGTAGGATGGTGTGTGTTCCATATTGTGTGAGAGTGGTCAGTATGTATGCATGTCGAGGTAAGACCTGGTGGCCATAGCCCAGTACTGCTGTTGACAGGGCCAAGCCCTCACAACTGCAGTGCCAAGGACATTCCCCACCAGTATACCACCTGCTAACAGTCAGCCAATGTAAATGTATGGTGGTAATATGTGTAACCATCTGAAAGACTGACATGACATGGCTGTTGGGCTAGATATACAAGCAGTACACAGGGGAAAGTTCCCCAGACATACAGTATGCATTATATCACTGTGAAATGGAGACACACTTGAAATTGTACATACAGATATGCATCACAGCAACTGATCCTGTAGTAGGGGATGCCGGTGATGTCTGGCCAAACACCTGCAGATCACAAAAGAGGTAGGACTGATGTATTGGGAAACAGCTGGTGTACCTGCACATGCCAGAATACCAGGAATGCCCCATGCATATCTGTGTGTCAGATGCAAGTACTGTCCATAGCACACATGCACTCAGCTCATGCAAACACCACCCACAGGTACCTCTCTGGCCATATCCCTACTGTGAGGAATGGATACAGTATGACCCCTCCTGTACATGGCAATAGTGGAAGAATGCAGCATGCAGTGCAGGTGTCCCATGCACGTGTGTCCCTAGCAGTACGTGGCACCCTACCAGCATCCACACCACCTGATCAAGACTGATAGAAGGAATTTGCATGAACACCTATCACACCTAACCTGTCACCCCAGAGGAATATACTGCCTGGTGATCTGTGACTGTAGGCCTGACAGAATGCAATGGCCTGCCACATGTGGCCTGCAGCAACACCTAATGCCCCACAGGCCTCTGCCAAAGGCCTGTGTCTCACACGTACTGCCAATGCATGTGAAGTCATGGACACCCAAATAACAACATAACACACTCCACATAAGCCATATGCAAGGCCATGTGGACAAACCACAGTAACATGTCAACCATGTCCCACTGAATGAACTGTGGACCAACACTAACACTCACCTGTGACAGGGTGATACCCTTAGGGAAAGTATCAGAGAATGTATGCATAATGTCTGGAAGAGGTTAGAATAACAGAGGGGGGTGGGTGCATGGGCAGCATGGAATGTGCAGGGTCTGACACCATGCTGTGTGCCCACACTATCCCTGGCTGCAAACACATAAATGGGTGGCTACACACCTGCCCATACACCACAATAGGGTTAATGTCCTGACCCATGGCCCTGCCTCTGGGCAACCTCTGCGAATCTGTACAGCTGTGAGGCATTGCCACAGCAAGATAAGCCCAGACTGTCTTGTCAATGGGTGTACAAGTATGGGATCCCCCGCCAGCACTCTACCAAGGTGCTGAACTGGATACACAGACTCAGCAGCAGGTGTCTGCAGCTCCTCCACCAGAATGGCATAACTTACCATGAATACGTAGGTGTCTGCTCACAATACCAGACACAGCTGCAGTCACCCTTGTCCCCCAAGACAGCACTGTGATCAAGAATGTCTACCTGGCAGTATATGGAGACAGACAACATCATTGTGTATAACAGTACACATGTCTGAATATCTCTGCTAACAGTGATACCATGCAGCTGAAGAAGCACAGACACAATTACTTACAGTATACACTATCCCCTACACAGTTTGTCCCCATATTGCCAAATGATCAACGGATACCTAGCAGAAACACCTTGCTACCTGTAGGTGTACAACACAAAGGTCTGCGCTGGAGTACAAACTACCTAGTATTGATCTGCACATTCTATACAGAAGGGCACACTGGGCATGCTCACACACATTATCCAAAGAAGTCCATGTCTGCAAACAACAGTGGACCAGACATATCTGGCAGTCACAGATGATTGATAGTGCAGACACTCCTCAGTATGCACCACCCATGCTTTGCACACACAGTGGATAGGAATACATGCATATATCGAAGGGACAATACACTATAATAAGCCAAACGTACATGTACATAGAGTGACTGTGACAAGGAGCCAACCATTATGAGGCTTATCCCTCCCAGCACACAGCCAAATGACTACAACCACATGATGCTCAGATGTCACTCACTGTAGACATTAGCCACTGGAATCTGTCAGCATTACAGACTATGTGGTGAAAGTGCTAACTGTGCAACATGACTGTACAAGGAAGTAGTTATCTAGCAGCTGTATACACGTACCTGTGGAATATAACCCTGCGTGTGCCCACATGTGGTGTGTCAACCTCTAGATGAATGGGTTATGGCCCATGCACTCACACTGCCCTCCCCATAGCCCTACTATGACAAGCCCGCTGAGGTCATCCACTTTTAAATACACCCTTGGGAGAAGTGTAACGCAGCAATCTCTGTAGCGCATCCCGTAACTTCGTACTGCTGTAGTGTGATAAAGTAGCTAAGTAGGTGTTTTAACCCCAGACGTGGCAAGTGTCTGTGTGTGTGTGTGTGTGTGTGTGTGTGTGTGTGTGTGTGTGTGTGTGTGTGTGTGTGTGTGTGTGTGTGTGTGTGCGTGTGTGTGTGCGTGTGTGTGTTAGTGTGTGTGTGTCTGTCTGCGTAGAGAGTGATTCTTTTTATGGTAGCCACACTCCTTACAACTCCCATACTCAACTTTGGCAAGGCTGCTGTCACCTACCTGGAAATACACCTCCATGAAGGTTGTAGCCCAGTAATCACCGTAGAGTGTCCCATAACTGGGTACTGCTCTCGAGTGATAAAATAGCTAGGTAGGTGTTCTAACCTCAGAGGTGGCAACTGTGTGTGTCTCTGTCTGTGAAAAGAGCAATGCATTTTAGTGTAGCCACACGAATTACAATTCCGATACTCGACTTTGGCAAGCCTGCTGATGTCACCCACCTAGAAATAAACTTCAGGGAAGGTGGTAGCCCAATAATCACTGTAGCGCATCCCGTAACTGCATACTGCTGTGGAGTGATATAAAGTAGCTAGGTAGGTGCTCTAACCCCAGATGTGGCAACTGTGTGTGTGTGTGTGTGTGTGTGTGTGTGTGTGTGTGTGTGTGTGTGTGTGTGTGTCGGTCTATCTATGCAGAAAGCAATGCATTTCACTGCAGCCACACAGATTACAATTCCTATACTTGACTTTGGCAAGGCTGCTGATGTCACCTACCTAGAAATACACCACCAGGAAAGTTGTAGTCCAGTAATCACCATAGTGTGTCCTGTAACTGCGTACTGTTGTAGAGTGATAAAGTAGCTAAGTATGTGTTCTAACCCCAAACATGACAAGTGTGTGTGTGTCTGTCTGTCTCTGTCTGTGTAGAGAGCAATGCATTTTAGTGCAGCCACATGGATTGCAATTCCTATACTCGACTTTGGCAAGGCTGCTGATGTCACTCAGCCAGAAATACACCTCCGGGAAGATTGTAGCCCAGTAATCACTGCAGCACATCCAGTGACTGTGTACACACTGTAGAGTGATAAAGTAGCTAGGTGGGTGTTCTATCCCCAGACGTGGTAACTGTGTGTGTGCGTCTATCTGTGTAGAGAGCAATGTATTTTAGTGTAGCCACACGGATTACATTTCCTATATTCAACTTTGGCAAGCCTGCTGATGTCACCCACCTAGAAATACAACTCCGGGAAGATTGTAGCCCAGTAATCACAGTAGCACATCCTGTAACTGCGTACTCACTGTAGAGTGATAAAGTAGTGAGGTAGGTGTTCTGACCCCAGACATGGCAACTGTATGTGTCTATCTGTGTAGAAAGCAATGCATTTTAATGTAGCCACATGAATTACAATTCCTATACTCGACTTTGACATGCCTGCTGATGTCACCCACCTAGGAATACACCTCTGGGAAGGTTGTAGCACGTCCTTTAACTGGGTACCACTGGAGTGTGATTTAGAGCTTTGGCAGGGTTCCATCCCCACCCATGGCAGTTCTGGATATTTTGTGTGTGTCCATGTCTGTATACAGAGCAATGCATTATAGCCTAATGACACACAGTACATTTCACATGGCCAACTTTGGCAATCCAGCTGATGTCATTCTTTCTGAAATACAGCTTTGGTAAAAGAGTTCCCTAGTAATCCCTGTGCTATGTCCTATAACAGCTTCATGTTGTAGTGTGGTATAGACCTCTGTCAGGGGTTCTATACCTACACATGTCGGCCGAGGTGCATTTCAAATGGTCTACTTTGGCAATCCTGCTGATGTCATTCATTGTGGAATACACCCTTGGGGAAGGAGAACTTCAGTAATGCGCATGGCGTGTACTATAACTGCGTAGTGCTGAGGTGTAATAAACTAGTTAGGTAGGGGTTCTACTCCCAGACATGATGGATGTGTGTGTGTGTGTGTGTGTGTGTGTGTGTGTGTGTGTGTGTGTGTGTGTGTGTGTGTGTGTGTGTGTGTGTGTGTGTGTTTGTATCCTGTGTAATGGTGATTGTGAGTGTGTGGCCAATGTGGGGCGGGTTTTGCGTAAGTCTTATATGGCGACCCTACTATATAGCACAATATTCACTGTACAGGGATAACAGATGTGAAATAGCTAAGAGACTGGGGTGCAAAGCCATATCCATACATGTGACATCAAGGCCAGGCAATCACATTTAGCAACCCCAGTATTACCCACAGCACACTCTCAACACGTCTCATACTCACACACATGCCTAGGCAGCAGCCAATATGTGGGTAGTACACTGCATATTGGCCACTGATAGTAACTATGGAGTGATAGCAATGGGCTACAGAGGGCATGTCCCCTGTCCATCTGTCCAATATGCACATACATGCTGACAGTGCACCTCCCCCGTGTTCCCCAATGGACACCTGCACCCCCTGTGGTGCCATCACATGTCCCACAATGGACATACCATGCCTGACAGCATGCCCTGTATGGACAGTTGCCACTGACACCAGGGAATACTGTCAGCATGCCATCAATGTAGGTGCAGGTAAACCTGCTGCCCATTACTGGTCCCTGCCACAGGGGGCAAGACTGGCACATATGATGGTAATCCATGTGCACAACATGGGCCAGACACCCCAGGTACAGATCCACATGTCACTGTACATACATGTGGGAGGTATGCACATCCCAGACACCGTCCATGTCATGGGGTAAGGAACACATACATGGCAAGCGATGCACAGCACTGGCCACACACAATAGTCACCCAGGTGACTGGATGGGGGATACAGTATCCACCTGTTTGGGCAAGAGTGGAAACTACAGCCCTGAGACACAATGCAGACCACTGTCATGTGGCCTGATGCCAAGGTATACCCATTACCTACCCTTGTATAGCCTGCTGCCACAGTTGTCCACCACACACCCATGCAGATATGCACCCATGCATGTCAGTACTGGCATCCTGTGTGTTGTATGGTGCATATGTTCACAGCCACACTCACTACAACCCCCATGCATATACAGAAGCATGCTGTCAGATGTCAGACACCTCCTCATACCCTTTGTCCATACCACCTCCGTATGACCTGTGTGGTGCATGTGGTGCCTGCACAGTGATGTGTTGTGGCAATCCCACTACTGATGTGCTGTACCCCTGGTCCTGCCAAGTGTGTCGATGTGTGCATCTCCCTGTGAGAGTGTGGCTGTGTTGACACTAGCACCTGTTCATGCTGACAGACACGTGTACATCACCTACTGTATAGCTACCGTATCCCTATTGCAGATGTCATGCACCATCACAGATATGGTCTGAGGGCTCCACAACAGGTATCTCATGTGGCACATCCAATAACTGCATTGAACTGTGAACACAGTGCATAGTTGTCAGGGGTATGATACATTGTGCTGGTAGGTGTGTGACACAAACAAGCTGCAGTTTTACTCCACCACCCCTCCCTGACATGTCTTTGCCTCTGTCTGCCTCTCCCACTCCCTCTCTGGTGGATGTGGAGACCTACACTAGCTTTGCTTAGGCAGCAGCATGTGTATTTTAAGTGATGCTCATGATCAGGTGATGGCCTCTGCACAAATCTCAGCCCTCCCCTAGCTGATTGCATGTGGAACAGCTGTGGTAACACTTCCATAGCTAATTGCATGGAAACACACTCTGATATTTAGGAACATCATGTTGGTGTTGGCCCTTGTCATTCACTGTGAGCAGGAACTAGATCCTTTGGTTGGCAACCAACACCTGCAATGGATTGGGGATTTACCTTCAACAATATACACTGTGGAAACAGGGCAACACACAGGAGGGGGATGTGCCTGACCCGCCTATAGACTGTAAGGGCTGCTATACTGCATGTGGCATACTGTTGGTTTAACAGTGTGTGTGGATATGTCTTTCCTACATGTCTCCATACCTGCTATGTCAGTTCCATATTTATGTGGAATCCCCATCTGCAGGGTCATCTGCAGACAGGGCAGTGTTTTGTGCCATTGGTTCCATGTGTTACCTATGGAGCATCTATCTGTGGACTGCAGACGGTAGTGTGAGGATTGCAGTCTGTAGATGGTGAAAGCCATGACAGTTACTGGCGTCTTACCCCTCATAAGACATATGTTGCCACAAACCCTGTTACAACAGTAAATGTATAAGGTTATCACAGCAACATGTCATTAGCAGCCCTGTGTATGTGCTGCCAGCCACAACTCTGCCAACCTGTGTACATATGTCGTGCATGACATGGTGCGTATTTGCTGTACACCATAATTAGTGTCATCATATCCGCTAACATGCCAGTGAGATATCAGACCTCCCCACATATTATGTACAGTAGGAGTTATATTTGATGACATAACCTGGACATTCTGTGGATGTTTGTACAGTCCTAAATGTGTGTGGACATCAGTGTTACAGACAACAGGTAGCAATAACTTCTACAAGAGAACCAGCACACTCTGGGCAGCTACATATGTGTAGGAGGTTTAGGAACTACAGACAGAGTGTGAGTAGAGCCGTGTTATGGTTTGTATAGTACTGGTGTTACAGGGTGTGTGTATACATACTACTTTACCTTGGAATGCAGTCTGTCTGCATAGCCCTCAACTGTGGGCCTATCCTCTTGGTGGCCAGAGGTGTGCCTAACATGTGTTGTCTGTCCACCACACAGTTCCTGTGTCTGATATCCCACTGGCAGTGTGTGTGTGTGTGTGTGTGTGTGTGTGTGTGTGTGTGTGTGTGTGTGTGTGTGTGTGTGTGTGTGTGTGGAGTGCTATCAGTACATGACCTACATATCAAGCTTTGCACATATGACATGCTGTGGAGGGGGGGTGTTCCATAGTGGGCTGTGAGTATATTACACTGCCATTGCTGCCATCAGTCCACTTCCGTTGTATCCCCCACACATATGGTAGGGCTGGGGCCATATATGTGTGGGCATTACCTACACAATACATGTGTGCTCTTATGCACTCCAAAGGCCAGTGTATGTAACAGTGGTATATGGGCCTGTATTATTGAGTCTGGGGGGACACCATAAATGACCTTGGCTGTTAAATATGTGGGGGTATCAGGGGTGAGCTGCCATAAGGTATCTGGACGAAAAGTGTAATATACTTCACCTATATGTACATCACCTACATATTTTCGGTTATTGCAAACCAACTGCCACCCACCAGATGGACTGTTCTGTTTGTCAGTGTGCATGTAATGGTGTCAGTTATGCCTTGTTATGTCACAGTTACAACCCATATGGTCACATGACATCATTACCTCCCACTGCTGTTTTACAGAGTGTAGATAGTAGCTGCTGAGCTATACACCTGCATTACACACTGTTGATCGTTTGGTATCCTGTGGCCCAGTCAGTCTTCACTACTGTACAAATCTAAGGACTTGGCCTGGACACAACAGTTGTGAACCTTACCTGACTACTGTATTAGTATAACTGTTTCACGGTTGCATTCCTCTGTTTATATGGATGTCACTGTCTGAACAGCTATATGACATGGCACGTAGAACTGTCATGGTACACAATGAAAGGTATTCCATTTCTGCAAGCCTGTGTGTGGAGTTTTCCCAATGACCTCTCTGTGGGTATATGTTGAAGGCAACGGTTGTCATTTGTATGCATGGCCCATACAGTGTCCGGTTGTTCAGGGGTTAGCTGTAGGCATAGTGGCCATTCCATATTGTGTGCACCGACTGCATATATATATATATATATATATATATATATATATATATATATATATATATATGTATGTGTGTGTGTGTGTATATGTGTGTGTGTGTGTGTGTGTGTGTGTGTGTGTGTGTGTGTGTGTGTGTGTGTGTGTGTGTGTGTGTGTGTGTGTATATATATATATATATATATATATATATATATATATATATATATATATATATATATATATATATATATATATATATATATGTGTGTGTACATATGTATGTATGTATGTATGTATCTGCATATCTATGTCTGTGTATCTGTATCCTGGGGATTTTGCTGGCTACCACAGTTTGCATTACCTATGGGAGGCAGACTGTAATGCATGATATGTGAACAATACCAGCCTGACATCATACAGGTGGGATGTTGTACTCTTAACTTCCTGTGCCCATGTCCTGTCAGATCCTGGTTATGGGATCTGCAACACTAGGTAGTGTATTGCGGGAAAGATGTGTTTGGCCATGGGGGGGATGCCTACTTGTACATGATGTATAGTGTGTGAGCTTCTTAACCCCAGTAACAGTGCATGTGGACATATGTGTGTTTCTTAATCTGCCATTGCTCTCTACAGATGTATGGCCATATGTACCGATATAGATATATATATATATCTGCTGACATATATGTAACTATGTCCATATATACCTACATAGTTGTATATCTGCATACACATATGTAACATGCTTTGTATATGTAGACATATAGGTGTAGACACATATGTGTCGATGTAGCCATCAGCATGTATATATATATCCATATATAGCGATATATATGTATATAGTGTTAGAAAGATATATATATATATATATATATATATATATATATATATATATATATATATATATATATATATATATATATATATATATATATATATATATATATATATATATATACAGATATGTTGTAGCAGTGTAGATAGTAATATATTTACACACAGATACATCTAGATGATGGTATGCATTCTCTGTACAGTTGCATGACTGGACTGGTTGATATGTTTCGGTTATTGCCCTGACTTTCTATAGCTGTAGTGGCCTACTGTTAGACCATTGTAGCTGTGTTGCAGAGAGTCCTGGGGTCAAGAACTGCATGTGCTGGATATTGCATTGCACAGCATATCTGTTATGGCTGTGGTGGGGGTGAACATAGCAGTCATCACCAGGTTCCCTTCATGTGAGCCCCCACCCACATCAACTGTGCATAAGGTCAGTTATTTTGTGGTGGGGGTTCCAGTTGTTATTCCTATCTGGTGCTGCAATTCACCTATCTATCCATATATCTATATGTATATCTACATTAATATCTAAATATATGTGGACATATGTATCCACCCACCTACATACCATTGATGTGATATGATGTCTGTATGAGCCAGACATTTATATGTACCTGTGTATCTCTCTACATATGCAGATCTATAACTGTCCATATGTCCATGCATGTGTGGCTCACAATATTGGCCTGCCCCACAATCGTCTGGCCAATTGACGTGGCTGATGTCAGGCATGTGGTCAGTCAGGAATACCGATACATTACAGTTGCAGACATCATGTTGTTCAGATTATGTGTATTATAACAGATCACTGTTTAACTAGCATGTATATGAACAATATTTCACGTGTCCAGATATGTACCCTACTTTTGTCACACTGTATCCACAATGTTTGCAATAAGAGGTTAGTACAATTCCTCTTATGCAGACTGACTGTGCTGCATGATATATCTGGGTATACATGGGATGTCTGTATATCCGACATGGTGTAGTGTTAATTCACTATGATTGTGGTATGCAGGGTCCTGGGTTCGGGCCGTACAGTGGCTGTCAATTATGTTGCAGGGTTGAACAAGGGCGGTGGGATGCAGGGTGATTAAGGCACTTGTAAGCAGTCGTGAGCATGTTTGCACGATGTTATGCATCACCAACTGCAGGTAATAGCCAGTTACACCAGGTTAGCCCCGACATTGCTTACTTTGTGTATGCAATGCTCACCGTCACGCAAACACAGACCTCCGGTTACATATGCCTACAGGTAGTTTGCGTCAGATTTGCTGAGCCTAGAAACGTAGACACGTGTGCTAGTGCTGACATATGCTTACAACAGCTTATTGCTGCTTAACCTAACTACTGCTGTATGCATTATGATACTGACACCTCACATGTGCATTTCCTGCAGTACTCCTGCTCATGTATATATATATATATATATATATATCTATATATAGATGTCTATATATATATATATATATATATATATATATATATATATATATATAGATATAGATATATATATATATATATATATATATCTATATATATATATATATTTATATATATATATGTTATTTTATGACCGCAGTACTCCAGTTCATGTATATATGTTATTCTGTGGGTTATGCAACATACATATTACCCATAGCATGGTTTTCCATAGGAAATGGTATGTCCCAGTACCTTCCCTGTGACCACCCTCCTTTCTCGCTGAGATCCACGGGCTGGTCCCATTAGAATGGGTTTATCCAACCACGGCATGCCTTGGTCCATAATGTTGTACCTATCATTCCCCCCCTTCCCCCTCCATCAGTCATCCTTCCTACAGGTTCCAGCCTAATCTAACCACACCACTACACATTGCCCACTCTCCACTTCTCGGGACCCCTTGCATATGTTGTCTCAACCCATGGATCTTTAGGCTTCCCACACGTGTAGTCTGCGTACATACGTCACCGTCTGTGCTTACTTTTTAGGCATGGTATGTTACCTCAAGGGCTCTTTTTGGCAGATGTTTGTGGTCATCCTGCCAGGGACGGACATGCATTTGTTTAACAGTAGACTTAGCAGGGTGACACTGTGTCTCCCACTGGTAGTATCCTGCCAGTAGTCTGGGAGCCAGTGCTGTGCTACGCTTAGCGGTGTGTATTATTAGATTTGCATGATAATCACCTTTTGGCATTGATTTCCCCTTCGCCACTTGTTATATGTGTGTCATGTATCCTCGACACATGTGTACAAACACTGTCTGGGGTCCTGGGAACTTCTACACATTATTACAGTAACACCTCACATCTGGACTTACTGCTGTACTCCATTTCACATATGTATGTTCTGTAGTCAGTTATGGCACATATGACTGCATATGGATGCCTTTCACAGGTTCAGTTTGGTTATACTATGGTGGGGACATGTTTGCTACTACCCCATTCTTCTGTACGTCTGTCATGGCTTGGTGGATAGCGATTGGAACTATGGAGTATGGGGTCCTGGGTTCGTGACCTGCATGGCTGTTCATTTTGTTGCCGGGCTGACAAAGACCCGTTGGATACCGAGTGATTAAGGCACTCAAGCAGTCATATGGCCATACGCCTGCTTACTAGTGCGTACATATGCCTACCATTGCCTATTTGTGCTTACACCTGCTTACTAGTGCCTTATTCCCATCTGACACAAATACGCCACATGTGTATTTTTTGCGGTACTCCAGTTCATATAAATCAGCTATTTAGTGTGCTTTGCAACAAAACTATTGGTTATAACGTGCTTTTGCCATGTAAAATAGACTGTGCTGCAGTGAGACCCGAACCGGGAATGCCTGTTAATTGGTCGGGTGCTCTACCCACTACACTACTGCTGCTCTACTTCAGTTGCATATTTCTAACATACTGTACTACCCATGTTCCCTTCTCCTGGCCCCCAAGCTCACTGTATACAGTAACCATCCATTCTCCAGTTGCTAGCCCAGCTATAACTCACCTCCACACATCTCCGTCCCTGCACGTGTTGGTACTCCTCCATTATACTGTTTTGACCCAAGCTTCTGCAGGCTCTTCATCCGTTTAGTCCATGTACATTTGAGCCTTCCCTTGATCTTCCTCCGATACTGGTGGGAACATCTATGTGACCCACAAAGTTTGGTTCGTCCTGCCAGGGATGGACCTGTTGTTGTTTCACGAGTAGACTTTACTTGTCTACACTGTTTCTCCCACTGGTAGCATCCTGTCAGGGGTTTGAGAAGCAGCAGTTTGCTCACACACCAGGTCTGCCTCATTTCCCAGTTCCATGGATCCAATGCCCCAGGTGTGACATTCTGTACATGAAGCACGCCCACATGCCCCCACAGCGTGCACCATTTTTAATTCCTCTCTTCAGTATTGTGCAAGACTACTGTTCTCACAGTATGTGTGGACAGGCACTGTTCATTGATACACATAGACTGCTTGAAATGCTGTGAATGAACAATGTGCACATGTTTGCTGGTATTGATCTACATACTTACATACATTTCCTATACTGTTGAATGACTGTGCTGGATATATGTTTGTGATAACAGCAGCTGAATGTGTATTGCCATGCCTTTGTGGTGACTCACTTAGACTATAGTGTGCAGGGTGGGTTGAAACCTGGGAGTGCTGATTATTTTGTTAATGGGCACAACAAGAGCTGTTGACTAGAGAGTGTCTAAGGCACTGTGGAGGAACTTGAGGCAGGTATGGACTGGTGTGCACGAAGCTCAGCCTTGCTGACATCTGGTTATGGCATCTTACACTGAGTTGGCCTCCACATTGCTTAACCGGTATGGGCATTGCTTACCACCACCAAAATAGCCATAACCCCACTTGCTGCCACATATCCCCATGCTACTTCATGTATTTAGTTCACATTTGTTGTCTGGGACAATCCGACTAGATGCTTCCCCATTGTCAGCAGTGGCCTGGGGAGTGGAGCTCCACAGTAAACCCAAGCTACACATTACATGTACTACTGAAATGTACACATTCATATAGAGTAACAGACTTAGCATAGCTGCATACCATATTCTATTAGTTCACATTAACATGTCGGTATTATACATGCTTAGGTCAGGCCTACATGTCTGGTATGACTGTTAACAAAGGTCAGTTTAAGGTGAAGTGAGATTCCAGTTTAACAGTTCTGGACAGGTTACACTCAGGTATTCGGGGTAGGTTTAGTTATTCCATACCTGTGTGGTAGAGTAGAAGAGAATAGTGAAGGAGTAGGTAGGTAGGTAGAGGGTGATGACATTGTAAATGTGTAATAGGCCGTTGGAATGATTGGTGGGGGAGCAATATGGAAGGTTTGCAGGATGTTGGGATTTGTATGCGAGGCAGGACAGGAGGTGTTGGTTTCACTAGTTCGTGTAGGGGTATAGAGTGTTAGTTGGGGGAGGGAACTTTGCCAGATGGTGAGCATGTGCTGAACCAAGTGTGCTTGAGGTGTTCCTTCATGGGTTATTTACATGTGTCATGTGGGACAACCGAGGTAATACACATGGGTAGGTGGTTCCAGATTCTGCCAATATAGTTGGGGAAGAGGGTGCCACCTACTTGTGACTGTGAACATTAATAGTAATGAAACAGGGGTCGATAGGTAAGTGGTGTTAATGGGGCAAACAGAGGGGCAGATAGTAGGGGAAATGTCCAGGGATGTGCAGAAAGGCTGACTGGAAGGTCCACAGCTGGCCATTTCTTCTACAGCAACAGTTGTGTATATATACACTGCATTTGGGGGTAGGTCTGGACACTCACACCCCTGGATGGGGGTGTTGACAACAATAATACCTTGTGATGCCAAGTAGTTCGGCTTACATGCATACAGTGGGGTGTTGCGACCATGTGTTCTTTGGTGTTATTAAGTGGG